>NC_042495.1:81558718-81571579 GCF_005508785.2 Acyrthosiphon pisum
CATGTCACGAGTGTGTTGACGAAAACAGAAAATCACGGGTATAAAGCAAGTCCTGACAATCTAAAATTTCCTAGTTGGTTCCTCAAAAAGTTTTTAATCAACTTATATAATTTTGAAAAACTGTAAACAGTGTAAGTATGCATGCAATGTTTTGATTGAACCTGCAATTTCACTCTGGGCTCTAGCCGAAGGGGGCTCCTCCCTATACACATCGCTGAGTATGACACACGTAATTTTTCATCGAATTTTTTATAATTTTAATTTTAATTTTTTGTCTCAGACGATATCTGACAGAACAGTACAGGAGTCATCACTAGCTCTGCTATCTGGAAAAATATTAGAAGCCGAATCCATTTTGCTGAGAAATGGATCCACATTTAAAGCTATCATGTTTAACGTACATATACATAACTGGAGTAGGTGTGTAAGCCAACACATTAATTAAGTATTAGTAAATATTAAGTATAGTAGGTGTATACACGTCATGTTATATCATACGGAGAGTGATCGATTAGAAATTTGGAATGCGATTGTATATAGAACGAAATACCAATTTGGGATAGCTTTGTATAACTATCTAATTTTAAATTGCATGTGTAGGTACATCTTGGGCTTCAGAGAGATTTATTCTGAATATTATTCTGATTTTTCTGGGCTTAATTTGATTCTACACTTGGAGTTTGGTCTGTAAATTAAATTGTAATGTATTTTTTTTAGTTAGCAAAACGAGGATTCATTAGGGTAATTTTTGGCAGAAAGTATTACTGTTTCGTCTGCATTGGTGTTTAATTAATAAACTCAACAACCTATCTAACCAGCATTCAGTACCAGTGTACCACTCATGTTCTTTTAATTTTAAATGTTATTTTGTATTATTTGTACTGTGAATCATTATTTCTGCCAGTTATATATTGATTATTTAACAATAATTCAATAACTTAATTAATGAATACCTACAATATTAAATAATAATAATTTGGTAAAATATGGGTTATGTGAAAAATACATTCACAAATGTGAACAATTTCGTTAATTGATTTATTTTTTTCATTGTTTTAGAGCTTTGGAATTAGCAATAAAACATAAGAAATACCTAAACACGGTTATTTATAAACGGAGAAATTATTTAGATTTTTACAAAAAAGAAGAAACAAATGATAAGTATTTAAAATACTCAAATGTAAGAGATACTTGATTTAAACATAATAATATACAAAATGCGTAATATATTAGTGATAATCATAATAATGTTTTGTTAACTATCTTTTTTCAGATAGAAATTGATAATGAAGAAGTCTTGAGAGAAATTGAAATCGAAAACGAAAAACAACATTCGTAAAGTATGAGATACCTACTTATTCTATGATGTATGAAATATGAATGTACGAATTACCTATACGTACTGCATTATTACATCTTGTTAAATCCTTAAATATCTTTAAATGTGGATAATTATTAACATTCACACTTGCCACTAAAAATTGTTGTTTTTTACATTTTGGTTGTTGCAGAATCATCCCATCTCACTTCTCGTAATGCTACACACTTCATTTCATACCTCTCTACTTCCTTAATTAAATCCGTAACCGCTCCTGGTTTGTACTGAGTCCGTACATTCCAGGTACCAATAACAAAGCCCAATTTCCTATTTCCCGTCTTTTTTCCAAAAAATCTACTCCGAGGCTTCATGTATGAGTCCTGAACAAAAGTTTTTTACAAGGTCGAGTTGTTAGCCCGACGCCTGGAAGACCAGACTACCCCAGCCAATCAAGGCCATGGTATAGGGCTACTGCAATGCACTGTCGTGCATTGGGCGATGGGCCCGCCGCTTTCCCTAGTGTTTTCAAACGTTACCTAATAGTTGTGTAATATTATGATTGATAGGCATGATAGCCAGTAATAATGACCAAAGAGTCCAGTTTTTCTTGTGTTAAAGTCTAGTCCATACTAGTTTTTATACATTAAAATTATAAGCACAGAAAATAAAAGTCCTCTATTTCAATTCGTGTATGGTGCATTGCATATAGACATAAGTATTTTTTGAATACTACAAAGAATATTACAAAAAAATATTTTATCTTTACCATAGATAAAGTATATATTATCATCTAAAGCATGGGGGCACGGCCAAAACAACCAATACACATCAATAATTGTTAGTCATTTTTAAAAGTTATAAAATCGAGAATCAGAGTTTAAGTTTTTTTTTGGTCGTCCTAAGAACATTTTTGAGCGTCTGTCACAATCGCTGTAAGTTGTAAGAATTATTCCATGTTTATAACGGCCTGATGAGGTTCTATAATAATGTGCTCTAATCTATGGTATATAGATGACCAGGTCAAATGTAGGTTCAATTGGAAACTGTATTATTTGTTTTAACCAATAATATAAAAACCGATGTTATGTACAGCCCCAGTGGCGTCGGAGAAGGGAGGCAGTACTTGCCCCCTCCTCAGGAAAAATAGTTCCTGCGCCACTGTCTGTGATTAGTCTTAGCTAAAAACACTAACCGAACTAAAATCCTGCGTACGTTACAGGTTACGCAGTTACGGCCAGACGGCCTACTACTTAGGTACCTATATAACCTATATTAATATATTATACAATATAGGCTATAGCTGCTCCCGAGTCCCGATTACCCCCAGTCGTCTGCGATTATGCTGAACATGTTACATAATATTGTATAGATTGGTTGAATTTTTGGGTCACCATTTTTTTAAAAATTGACAATTGTATGAGTCATTGTAAGTTCCACTTTACGGAGTAAATATTTATCTTATTAACGATCACGGTTTAAAATATATATTAGGTAAGCATAAAATACATTTTTGAATCTCCCTGGGCCATCCCCAATCAGCCTCAACCAACGAACCGGTCGTCCGACTGCACTGGCAACTACGTCTTACAATCATGAATATTCTCTAATCATCTGATCTGTATGCTTATTGACTATTTATCTTACAAGTTACAACCAGGAAGAAGCCCATACTTACTTAGTTACTTATTTTTATAGTAATTGGTTGTAGTTACAACACAGAATAGATTTCATCTATTCTGTGGTCAGTCCTGTAAAGAATACTTTTAAAAAGTACTTGAGTAAATACTCAAATACATTTTTTTTAAGTATTTAAGATACTACTTAAATACTATAATTGTAAAGTATTTCAAATACTTCTCAAATACTTTTGGTTTTTAAAGTGGGTTTCTAATTATCGTAATATAAACACATAGGTAGTAGGTAATCTAATAGTTATCTAATAGTTTTAAAGGGAATATTGTTATTCAATATTCAATAACTTTTTTTAGAAATCTGGTTTTCACAAACCTTTGGGCTTCGGCTAACACAGAAATACAGAATATTAAATACAATTATTATTCCATTATTGTAGTTGACAATAATATTTTTCCAACCAATTATTTCGAATAAAAATAAAATGTTTAAAATAAAAAACCAAAGTATTCAATACCAAAAAGTATTTAATACAAAAAAAGTATTTAAAATACCATTCAAAATACTTCATGCTGAAAGTATTTAAAAAGTTATTCAATACTCAAAAAAGTATTTGAATACTTTTACTTAAATACTTTACAGGACTGTCTGTGGTTACAACTTACAAGTTACAACCATTCACTTCGCAAATCCTGCGCTGAACAGTAGATGTCAGTCGCGTATACTCACATGTTTCGTTTATCATATCATTATAACTACGGTTTAAGATAGTAGCTCAGTTAATACCACGACTATCTACAAGTAGCAGTGGCGTGTTTAGTAGGAGGTTTGGGAGGTCAATTGACCCTCCGCTCATTTGAATTAGTAATAGACTGGCCTCTCAAAATTAAAAATCCCAAACCTAATAGGTAATCTAATTCCTCCTGGATTAATGTCATAATATTATGCTTTACGACTCGTAAATAATATTATGTAGTGCATAATAATAGTATAAATGTAAATTATAATATTATTTTAAGTTATATTGTGGACTGTGGTTAGGCTATCTGGTGGAGCTCGAAGAATAATAAAAAACTGTTTCTGAAGCTCAGGGTTTACTTTTACATATAATAAATTTTAAATTCAGTTTTTTTTTAATTATGTGGAGAACAATTTTAGACAAAGTATACATATTATCAAATTATTTACAGAACTCTTCAATTAATCTATTAACAGCTCATAGCATGATTCAAGCTTGTTTTACTGATATTGACTCTATGAGAACAATTGAAGTATTCATGGAAGTTAAAGAAAAGGCAATAGTGTTTTGCAATGGATTTGACGGTAGAAAGCAGTTTGATGAACCTAGATGTAAAAAAATAAAAACCAATTTTGGTGAAAGTACAGAAGTTCAGTCAATAAGTTCAGTTGATGAGCGATTTAGGATCAATACTTATTTTGTCATTTTAGATGCATTTACCAATGTTTTAAAATATCGCTTTGAAGATTTTTCTAGTATTGTAAGAAAATTTGAAATCCTTGATCCAAAAAAATCTTTTGAAGGTAGACCCAGTAATGAAATTTTAGTTGAACCCCTTATAGAACTTTCTACATTTTATTAAGTAGATGTTGAACAAGAAAATCTTATTTTGGAGTACAAGTCGTTTTGTTCTATTTATAACCAATTAATTGCAGAAATAAAAAATAAAAAAGTATTTGACAACAATATGTTAAAATTCATGATAGAAAATGATATGATTTCTTCATATCCAAATTTATCAACATTGTATAAAATATATTATACTCTGCCTATAAGTAGTGCAACTGCAGAAAGGTCATTTAGTAGGTTGAAGCTTATAAAAACATACCTACCTCCGTTCTACAATTGCTGAGGATAGGTTGTCTAACTTGGCGGTTTTAAGCATAGAAAGAAATGTTGCTGAAGATATGGATTACAACAATGTTATTGAAACATTTGCCAAAATGAAGAAAAGAAGAAAAACTTTTTAGATGCTCTGAATTAAAATTTGTAAAAAACGTATTCTATAGAAGAAAATAAAGGTGCCGATTTATTTGTTCAACTGTTATTTCTTTAAAAAAAAAGTGTTACCAGTAGTTAATGCTTTAATATATTATTAATGGTTTTAAAAATTTCATAATTTATTATGAAGGTCTTTAAATAATTACCATTTTAAGGTAGTTAGAATTATAGAAGACGTAGAATTATTTACATTTTAAAATTGATAACCTTTTGTATCATTTATTTGTATTGTTTTTCACAAAAAAACATGTATGAGTAGGTATAACATATTTTTTATTTAAAGCACTAAGTCATGATTCGAGTTAAAGAGGTATGAGGACATTTTTGTTTAAATAAATATAACTTACTTTTAAAAAAGTTGCGTGACCTCTAAAAAAGGATTGCCTCTACAAAATGTCTCTGACCCACCGTTTTAAATTCCTAGACACGCCACTGATAAGTAGTCCATAGGCGCAAATAGCGTTTGAGATTAGGAGGGGCTAATGGGGCTAATAGGACCTTATTTTGATAATATTGAATAAGCTTAAAGCAAAATGTAGGAAATGTTTGGGAGGGCTATGGACATTTTTGGGGGCTTAGCCCCTAAAGCCCCCCCCCCTTTATTTGCGCCTATGATAAGTACCTACATTGATATTATGAATTATGATTTATGGAAATGATTTTCTTTTTGGCGGCATCTTTTGAATATCAAATAATTATAAAATAATATATTTATATTATAAAATATTCAAATATTGATAGTATAAAACCTATGATAAAACTACAAGGTTTTATAAATGAACTGATAGATGGCGCTGCAGAATCTTAGGTAAAATCAGCTGATTTCGTAAGGACATCTGTGCTACATAAACGTCTTGCCGTAAGTAATACACCGTACTGCAACCATACTATCTTAAACCGTGATTATAACTGTATCAGTATCACAAACCATTGATGACTGATAAGAGTGAGTTCATAAAATATTAGAACGTAAATCTGATACTAACAACGAATGTACTCATTTAACCGAAACAACAAGAACTTATACTAATACTACATTATACGACGTATTTGACTTATACTCGTGAACACCAGTTATTACTTATTAGTTTTACATTTTTAGTTTCTACAATTTGATCGTGTTTTTTTTTATTCAAACGCAAATTGCATTAATTCTTCCATAACAGGTATATGTATATTTTTTTAACAGTGTCTGTTTCCGAAAGTTAAAGCCCAAAGGACATATGAGTACAGGTCCGCAATAGGGTATCTCCAGCGGTTTGACAATTATATTTATTTATAAAAATACAAAATATCTATCTACTGTAGTGTGGTAAGAGCTGATTTAATTATTTTCAAACAAACATATCTAGGACCAAATCTAAACATTTTAACACCCGGAGCCGGGGATAAGAAATACCCCTATTTTCATTGAAATAACTGAGATGTAACTCAAATATTTTTTTAAAACATTAGATATCTACTTTTAAAAAAGGAGATTACTAAGCTTGTGGTTATATTAATTTTTTCATATAAGCTTAGTATTTTTACAGAAAATATTCCAATAACAAAAATTCTTCTTACACAAAATATATTCATGCATTGTAGGTAGGTACCTAATTTTTCTATTATCAGTTAATATTTATAAATATTTAATTAATTTACATTTTTAGTATATTTTAGTATTTTACAAATATTAAGTAACTATCGAATTCTTAGTAGTATAATATATATTTATCATAGGTATATATAGTTTTAAACATCTAACTATTTCTGAAAATGTCAAAGAATTTTTTTTTAATCAAGTATTTAAAGTCAAAATCTATATGAAACTCATTTTTGAAATTCACTGTTTTCAATGATAAAACAATTTGATATGGTACTTAGCCCATTTTCTGCCGCTTATGTATAAACTATAAAAGAAAAATTAAATATACAATTTACACCTAAAATAATTTTAAAAATATTACGCCCAGGGATGAAACCCTAGATTTGACCTTGTCCATATATTATTATTAAACCCTGTCTGATGTGGCTTACGATTTATTATCATTTTCTTTTTCTTTTTTTTTTGTATCCCTATATTTCCATATACCTTTAAAATACGAGTAATTAATTCATCCCTGTACTTTAAATTAACAATTCAGTTTGTACAGACACAAAATTGCATTATGTAAACTCATTATGTTACTCAACATTAATCCTCCTGGCCAAATGAATAATTATTTTTTATGTTTAAATAGGTGTTATGCAGTGAAAAATGTCGAATAATAGCATTTCAACATACAAATTCAAACCGTTTCAGTTCACTGTATTAAAGAAAAATCTTGATCCACAGAAACGTCCATTGGCGAGAAGTGGACATCGAGTGGTGTGCAATAATGCCTACTTATTCTCGTATGGAGGTTTCAATCCTCAAACAAATGTTAGACACAAATTTTTTTTCTTTATACAAATTACTGCCAATTCCAATATTTATAATTATTTTTTTTGAGTTGAAGTGTTCTGCTTTTAAAATAGAGATTATTTCACTGTTTATCATCTTTTGGTTGCCCATGTTTATATCGTAACCCATCTTACTGATATTCTCTTTAGAGTATAAACCATAATCAATGTGTACTTATAGGATGTTCTTGGTCAAAGAGTGTCATCAGCTATGCGGGAGCTTTGGAAGTATTGTTTTGATTTAGGCGAATGGAAAATAATCAAGTGCCAGAATGTTCCTCAAGAATTAGCATCTAGTTCAGTTACACTATCTGGTAACATAATCATTATATATGGAGGTACTGGAGTTCCATTTGGAGCATTTTGTAGTAACCGCATGTACTTGGGTAAGATTTTAATGACACACCTTACATTAATGATGAACATTAGTACAATTATTATTCAATTTAATGATTCTAGGAAATTTAGCCAATGAGTATAAAGAAAATGGAATGAGCTTTGAAGAGTTAGAAGTGTCTGGTGATGTTCCATTACCATTATATGGACAAGGTGTTGTAATGGATGGTAAATATATTTATTCAATTGGTGGCACATCTGGTTACGAATATGAGATGGATGTTCATCGATTTGATCTGAGTACAAGAAAATGGGAGTTGTTACATAAGTCACTAGGGGAAGGTCAAGAACCTGAACCTAGATATCGACATGAAGTAATATTCTACAAGGGCAGAATATACATATTTGGTGGTGGACGAGGTGGTGCCAGGAATATTTACTATGGTTTTTCGGTTAGTGTAAAATATTTAATTTATATTTTTAAAGATACTTTTCCGGTATCCCGACTACCAACCTGATATTATACCAGTCAGAATTAATAATTCCCCATAACAACATGGTTGACGGTGGTTACTCTGTGGGCTTTGGCCAACTTGAGGTGATGTTGCATATTATCAAGTCGAAGGATTTTTTTTGTTTTTTTTTTTTATCCGAGCGCAGCTCAGCGAGTGAGTGGTCACTCAGGCATCACTGTAATTAATTTACAATCTTGGAAGTTAGGGAAGATCTTGGAAAGCTTTCTTTAGAAAAAATTAAACTTCCAAGAACGTAAATTATTTGTGATGCCCGCGTAGCCACTCGCTTGCTACACTCGGACTAAAAAAACGAAAATATCCTTCGACCTGCTATTCAACACCCCCTCAAGTTGGTCACAGGGTAACCACCATTAACCATGTTGTTACTGGGAACTATAAAGTCTGGCTGGTATAATAGTATCGGGTTGGTAGTCGGGGTATCGGCCAGCAGTTAGGATAACAAATTTAAGACTCATGGTAGTAGGGATAATGGAAAAGTACCTTTTTAAATATGGTATTCTCAATATATTTATTTAATCCTATTCATTCTTTTATGAACTTAACCCATTTTATAATTGAATTATTTTTAATAAGTGAATATATAATATAATACTATATGATAATTGATTAATACGATATAATTATTAATTATTGTATTATTTACCTACCATTTTGAGATTGCATACTAGAAATATTTTTAAAAACAATGTACTATAAGTATGATAATGTAAGATCACATGGGGGGGGGGGTCTTGCAAAGGGAGGTAGCCGCTTCCCTGCCACCCCCGTGCGCACGCTTATGTATGTGTCATTCATCTGTAGAACATACAAACCAAATTATGTAAATATATGTCAATCCTAAACAAAGGGTAAATATTTTGATAATTATTTTTTAATTAGGTACATAATTTGGTAAAATTATTACAAACTGAATAATATTCAATTTGAGCTAAATTAATTCAATGACATTGTAAAATAAGGAATTATTTTTATAAATTTTCAACAAATTTCTTTAAAATAGTTGTATCAAAATAAAAAACCATAACACATCTAATAATTATTAAAACTAAGTAATTTTTGAGTTATATTTACTACCATTATAATTTAATATTGATACCTATCACCTTTTACTGTAATTTAAAATGATTTGTGACTTAAGTAAAATTGAAATTAATAATTTGACTATAAATAATAGGTTCTTGATAATAACAATTAATAACACTTAATATGTTATAACTAGAGGCGGATTTCAATGCAAAATGCATATTTTTCTGAATGTCCTAAAATATTGCTTTCCAAGCCAAATTTCATATCAAACATCAGAGAATTAAAAATTAAACTTTTATTTTGTTGTTATTTTTAAAGTATTTTTAGACATTTTAAGTGTATTTTTCTTGCCATACATACTTTCTAGTATTATTCGAAAATTCGATAAAATATATATGGGTTAGAAAAAAATTCATATTTTTTTATTGTTAAAAAGTATCAAGTGGTGGCTTATACACTAGGCGATTAATTGCACAAAATAGTTTTCTTTTAAAACATTTTTTAACTGTTTTTAAATTAAGTCATTCAATTTTTTTTTCCAGTTTCAAATAATTAATAGGGTATTTTAAATTTTTTTAGGTATTTTTTTATATGTGCATCAAATAGTATTTTTTAAAGACATTTTTCTTGTTTTTAGAACAATTAAATCCACTCCCTAGTTACAAAATACCTTAATAGCATTAATGATGAAGTTATGTAATCAATATAGGGCCTAACTGCCCTTAACTGGATCTTATCTACAGATGTTGATTTCAAACAATAAAATGTACTGTATAGTCTTTTATGTTATAAGTTTATAACTATAAGTAACTATATACTTTCTTATATCTTGTTTTGGTAGAGTATACAGAATGCTTGTGGCAGTTGCTGTTATATTGAAAATCTTAGTACCATGCATACAACAAGATTTGTGTATTTTAACGATGATAATAATTGATTGTTTTAAGTTCATGCATTTTATATTCAGATATTATTATTTTTACTAGAAAATCCATATGTTTGATGTGGCCACCAAACAGTGGCAATTCCTTCCAGCTAAACATGACCACAGGGTGCCAAAACCTGGTTATCCGAATAACCGAAGCTGCCATAGCTGTGTTCAATGTCCTGAGAAATCTAATTTGGTGTATATATGTGGTGGTTTTGATGGTTTCCGATCCTTCAAAGACGTTTGGCGTTTTGATTTTGACACCTTGCAATGGGAAAAACTCACCAAGTGTATAATGCCTCAACCAGTATACTTCCACTCAACTGCTGTAACACCTTCTGGTCGCATGTGTTGTTATGGTGGCATAATTTCTGACGATGATATAGATATTAGAGGTGGCCGTTCAAATGATATTACTAGTGCATGGATTATGATACCCAAATTGAAAGTCATTTGTTGGGAAGCAATGGTTTATTATTTCAAAGAACAGATGTTTGAATCTAGTGATGAATGTCTAAAGAAAATTGGTTTGCCTCAAGAATACTATGAACGAATAATTGAAGCGCGTAGAATTTGTTAAATTTAGTTCATTTATAAAATACATTTCTTCATTAAAGTTTTTTAGAACACTAATATTGTTAATATTAAATGAATATTTTTAATGATTTTATAAAAGTCTTGGTTTTTAATGTCAATTGTATTATATTACATCATTATGAAATTTGTAGACGAATGGTGTATAATCATAAAATATATAATATAATGTTTTAAATATGATACAATTTGTATTATTGTTCTTTTTTATTTTATTTATAAGAATTAAAAAACATTTATTAGATATAAATGATAATTTGTATAAATCTGACTTAAACTGGCTTAACTCATCAACATAATTATTGTCATTTTATTTTTAACATATTATAATTGTTTAAAACTATTGTGATTGATGTATTCTTATATGTATTATTGTATTATAATAAAATTGATTTCCAACAATTGGTGAATTTTGTGTCAAAATAAAAATAAATTAATAATATTGTATATTCACATCAGGCTAACCAAATTTTGAGTTACAAAATTGATTGGTGGGATTGTGAGAGGAGGGAGATGCTACATTAGACCTTGTAGTGTAATCCTCTTAAGTTTTGAAACCCAAAATTGGTATGGCATTCACAGTGTTGAATTTTATACTTCAAAAAGAGTATCATGATACAAGCATTTTGTATATCTAGATACAATATTCATTGTGAAAGAATAAAAGATATGATACGTTATAATTTTTCAAAATTAAATTTCTAAATATAATTTTATGATAAAATAAATAATAATTTATAGAAAAAAATATTACAATACTTGCAGATGAGGTGGAACATTTGTGGTGAATCTAAAAAGATCAGAGTATTTATTTTTTTTTTTTAAGGCATGTCATATAAAATATGTTAAGTTCTCGAGAAAAAATTTAAAAAAATGAAAGGACTTATATTATATTATTTATTAAAGTAACACATGAATGAATTTTATTTTACAACGATTTGTGATTTTATATTTTATTTTTATTTTGTGTCTGCAATCACCTATTATGACATTAAAAAGGGTTCAAATTTCTACTTCAGCATCTTTTCTGATAGGGAAGTGAATCTAGTTGGTACTTTGTTTGGTCAAAACTCAAAAGTAAAAAAGTTCCCAGTAATTTTCAATAGCGTCGTGAAAAACAAAAAAAAAAATTAACAAATATAAAAATAATTTTTACACAAAACAGTTATCGACAAAATCGATTATGTTTTTCTATTGTAACTCAAATATGAATAACCGTAAAAACTTTATATTTTGATAACATTTTTATATGATATAAGAATATCTATAAGAAAGTCAAATTAAATTTTTGTGATCGTTTGAAATTCAAATTTTTACAACATTGAATATTCACTCGATTTCTCATGTAGCGATTTCCTTATTTTGTTGTAATTCAAAAACGAATAACTGCAGATACATGAAAATTTTACTGAATGTTTATATTAGCATTTCCTATACAGCATACAATTTTGAAAATATTTTGACTCTTTTTGAGCTGTTTACGGACATTTTCAGTTTTAAATTTTTTCAGTTTTTTTTTCTATAAATATCAATAAAGATTTATCTGTTGGGCCAAAAAGTGTATAAATTTAATACAAAGCTCCTGATATATTGTTACAATATCAGTTGCAAAATATCAAAAATACATAGGCACAATTTTTTTTATGAGCATTTAAAGATCAAATTTTGATAAAATGTATCAAATTTTAATTTGAAAAATTATTTTGTAGTTAAAAATGTATAAAATGTTAGGGCATTTTTAAGTTTTTTTAGAACATTAAAGTCATCAATAATAATTATGATATTCAACCCAGAAAAAAGCCAAGGGAGGCAACTGCCCCAACTTGCCCCTAGTGGCGTAGCCTGGGGGTTTTTGGGTGTTTGACCCCCCCCCCCAATTGACATTTTCCCTCCTAATAAATATATTGTTTATAGGGTTTGGGACTGCTTGCAAGTTATAAATTTGTCTTGTGAAATGACGAAATTAAATACAAAGTTTGAATTTGCATAATTGTGTAATTTTTAACTTAAATGTACATGTCGGGAAAAAATTATATTTTGGATAACA
>NC_042495.1:81571629-81578130 GCF_005508785.2 Acyrthosiphon pisum
TAATTTCTGACGATGATATAGATATTAGAGGTGGCCGTTCAAATGATATTACTAGTGCATGGATTATGATACCCAAATTGAAAGTCATTTGTTGGGAAGCAATGGTTTATTATTTCAAAGAACAGATGTTTGAATCTAGTGATGAATGTCTAAAGAAAATTGGTTTGCCTCAAGAATACTATGAACGAATAATTGAAGCGCGTAGAATTTGTTAAATTTAGTTCATTTATAAAATACATTTCTTCATTAAAGTTTTTTAGAACACTAATATTGTTAATATTAAATGAATATTTTTAATGATTTTATAAAAGTCTTGGTTTTTAATGTCAATTGTATTATATATATCATTATGAAATTTGTAGACGAATGGTGTATAATCATAAAATATATAATATAATGTTTTAAATATGATACAATTTGTATTATTGTTCTTTTTTATTTTATTTATAAGAATTAAAAAAACATTTATTAGATATAAATGGTAATTTGTATAAATCTGACTTAAACTGGCTTAACTCATCAACATAATTATTGTCATTTTATTTTTAACATATTATAATTGTTTAAAACTATTGTGATTGATGTATTCTTATATGTATTATTGTATTATAATAAAATTGATTTCCAACAATTGGTGAATTTTGTGTCAAAATAAAAATTAATTAATAATATTGTATATTCACATCAGGCTAACCAAATTTTGAGTTACAAAATTGATTGGTGGGATTGTGAGAGGAGGGAGATGCTACATTAGACCTTGTAGTGTAATCCTCTTAAGTTTTGAAACCCAAAATTGGTATGGCATTCACAGTGTTGAATTTTATACTTCAAAAAGAGTATCATGATACAAGCATTTTGTATATCTAGATACAATATTCATTGTGAAAGAATAAAAGATATGATACGTTATAATTTTTCAAAATTAAATTTCTAAATATAATTTTATGATAAAATAAATAATAATTTATAGAAAAAAATATTACAATACTTGCAGATGAGGTGGAACATTTGTGGTGAATCTAAAAAGATCAGAGTATTTATTTTTTTTTTTTAAGGCAAGTCATATAAAATATGTTAGGTTCTCGAGAAAAAATTTAAAAAAATGAAAGGACTTATATTATATTATTTATTAAAGTAACCCATTAAAAAATAATTAAGACGAAACAATTATAAATAAATAAGTGAAAATACGTGAACACAGGGGCGGATTTACCCATAGGCCACCAAGGCACTGGCCTAGGGCGCAATATTTTTGGGGGCGCAATTTTTTAGTTAATTTTTACTTTTTAGTTTTTCATAATTTCATAATTCTATTTACTTAAATTTACATTTTATATTAATTTTTTTTCGTATACAACTTGCATGAAACTGGAGAATGGCTCACGTAGTCACGTCGCAGTAACGTTTTAATTTATAATAGCTATAATAAGTAATAACCTTGCCGTTTGAGTTTAATCCTGCGACCAGCGCGCTCCGCCACCGCTAGAGCTTCGACATCGACACTCGACGAGGCAGTTGCCGCCTGCCGGCGTTGCCTATGTTAATGCATGGGTGATGGTATACGGGCGTGCGGCGTAAACACGTACAATATTGTGAATGGCGCATGCGCAAAACGCCAGCCAAGGCGGTAAAATAGACTGCCTCGAGCCGCCGAGTACGTTACTACATTGTATATAGCCGCTCTACTAGCTAGGTGGGGCCGGTGGGGGACAGCTCGCACAGTGCTTAGTGGAATGACCCGCCTCACCCCGCACCCGGCACCACAATATTAGAATACTGAAATTAATTCTGGAAATCAGGTGTTCTTGATAAAGTAATTAATAATAATAAATATTGCGACGACGCGCGACGCTGGCACTGTCGCCCGTCTCCTGTATAGTGCATACTGCTCAGAAATCTGCTAATCGATTACGATTATGGATACTAGAGTGCTCATCACCAAATCATAGATAACTTTGCTACAGATAAATCAAGGCACAAAATGATTTAATTATTTTACAAGTATACAAAATATGTACCTATGCAAAATTGTATTAATATTTATTTGTTTAGTCGGTATGTATATAAATACCTAAATACAATTTTTATAGTTTTGTTTTATTTCATGGAACATTACTCCCCCCCCCCTGGTAGCACGCCAATGTACGGGGGGCTAGTTTTGTAATGCCTAGGGGCGGAAAAATGGTAAGTCCGCCCCTGCGTGAACAGCCTTGTTGCACACGGTGACACAGAACGACGAAAATGGTTTATAAGTGCGAATGGTACATTGTACGCTGACAATCTGACATTATATTGTTTATCTGTACTTATGATTTTTTTGTTTCTATTTAATATGGAAAGACCTATACGGCTACACTCATATCATAGAACAACAATATTGTTATGTAGTGGATTCCTATTTTAATAGAACGAAAATTCCTTCTCAGTTTTTAACTATTTACTGTATGTTGATGGGTATACGAGCACCTTAATTTAATTGTATAATATGTTTTTTAGACTTCCTATCTTATAAATATAACATAGACAACAAATAACAATGTTACATTTATTTTAAGTTTTGAATGTTCTGAAAAATGCAGATCGAAATCAAATTTTTATAACTTGAAAGTTCTAAGACAGTTATGCAATACAAAGCAGGCAGTGGCGCCGAACACATGTATTAGGTGTGGCAGCTACCACACCTATTTTAAGGGGTGGGTGTACCCCCAAATATGGTGGGTAACCGAAATCCTATGTATAAAAATATATTGTACAAATATAACTATATAAGAAAGATGACTTCCTAGTGTGTTCAGTGTTGTAACGTGCTGCGTGCAGTGTGCACTGTGCGATAACGTTAGAAATAGCCAATAACTAATTAATAATTTAATTAATAGATTTACCATTACGGCTTCTAGTACCTATTTATAATCAATAGTGTTGTGTAAAAAGCACGAATTAAGATATAGGTACCTAATGTATATCACGGCTATAGATAGTACTATCTTTAATCGTGATGTATAAATTAATTCGTGGTAAAAAGTCAAAAATCTCTGATAATACAGTACATTTACTATTTTTATTTTACAAGTGATAAAACAAATAGTACCTATCAACTGAAAAAGTGGGGTTGATGGCCCCCCGGTACACATGAATGAATTTTATTTTACAACGATTTGTGATTTTATATTTTATTTTTATTTTGTGTCTGCAATCACCTATTATGACATTAAAAAGGGTTCAAATTTCTACTTCAGCATCTTTTCTGATAGGGAAGTGAATCTAGTTGGTACTTTGTTTGGTCAAAACTCAAAAGTAAAAAAGTTCCCAGTAATTTTCAATAGCGTCGTGAAAAACAAAAAAAAAAAATTAACAAATATAAAAATAATTTTTACACAAAACAGTTATCGACAAAATCGATTATGTTTTTCTATTGTAACTCAAATATGAATAACCGTAAAAACTTTATATTTTGATAACATTTTTATATGATATAAGAATATCTATAAGAAAGTCAAATTAAATTTTTGTGATAGTTTGAAATTCAAATTTTTACAACATTGGATATTCACTCGATTTCTCATGTAGCGATTTCCTTATTTTGTTGTAATTCAAAAACGAATAACTGCAGATACATGAAAATTTTACTGAATGTTTATATTAGCATTTCCTATACAGCATACAATTTTGAAAATATTTTGACTCTTTTTGAGCTGTTTACGGACATTTTCAGTTTTAAATTTTTTCAGTTTTTTTTTCTATAAATATCAATAAAGATTTATCTGTTGGGCCAAAAAGTGTATAAATTTAATACAAAGCTCCTGATATATTGTTACAATATCAGTTGCAAAATATCAAAAATACATAGGCACAATTTTTTTTATGAGCATTTAAAGATCAAATTTTGATAAAATGTATCAAATTTTAATTTGAAAAATTATTTTGTAGTTAAAAATGTATAAAATGTTAGGGCATTTTTAAGTTTTTTTAGAACATTAAAGTCATCAATAATAATTATGATATTCAACCCAGAAAAAGCCAAGGGAGGCAACTGCCCCAACTTGCCCCCAGTGGCGTAGCCAGGGGGTTTTTGGGTGTTTGACCCCCCCCCCCCCAATTGACATTTTCCCTCCTAATAAATATATTGTTTATAGGGTTTGGGACTGCTTGCAAGTTATAAATTTGTCTTATGAAATGACGAAATTAAATACAAAGTTTGAATTTGCATAATTGTGTAATTTTTAACTTAAATGTACATGTCGGGAAAAATTATATTTGGATAACATTGAAAAATATCTTAAAAAATATTATGTTTGGTTAGGTACAATAGGCAATAATTTTGAGATTTGGGGAGGCCGAAGCCTAATATCATACGCTATTATAAAATTGAATAAGCTTAAAAAATAAGTACCTATATCTAAATGTTTGGGAGGGTTGGAGGGACGTTAAAGTTGTTGGTGGAGCTTGGCTACAGTTGGCCCTATGTTCGCATATGTAAGATTTCATAAGTCTCTTTGTGACAAAACTGTGTTTAAAGTGTTAAAAAAATAATTGACATCTAGATTGTAGATTATACGAATGAATGAACATCATCAGTACGTGTTCATTTATCACTGTGTTCGCATATCACGTTATTCGTTATTACTTATTTATTAACCTAGTATTGTATGCCAGTATTTTTAAAAATTGAGTTATAATTTATTTATTTATCAGGTTGATATACCTACTTATTTTTTAGTTTTTTATTACCAAAATTGCAATATGTTTTATGATTTTTCAAAATAATATACAAATGTTACTACATATGTACATATATTTAAGCATATTTTGAGAATTTTGACAGCATATTTCGATAATTTTTAGTGCAACAAGTCAAGTTCTGAACCCTTAATTTATTTATATACGAAAACTGTAAAAACTTGGTTTTAATCTATACTTAACCCCCCCCTCCATTTCATAATCCTGGCTACGCCACCGCTTGCGCCCCTGCGGACGCCCTTGGTCGCAACCGACGCCTTAATGCGCTTTGCCACTCCGTCCCCCATTATTGTTATTATAATATTATTATGACGTATAAACAGTAAACACTATGTCACATTGTCGCATATAACATTGATATTATACTGTGTTGGCTAGCATTGTTTATTGTTGTCAACGATTGTGCCTATACACTGTTTAATCGAATAGAATTAGTTTATTTATATTGTAATATTTCAACAATAAATTATTTCCAATAAGAACTTATCTTTTTTTAAGTTTGGTATTTATATATAGAGTTTAAACTAAAGTAAAGCAAAGTAATGTTTTAAATTAATTGAATTATTTTTCCTCGACTTAAAATAGCTGCCAACACAGTAGGTACTTAGCGTGCTAATTTCACGCGTGAAGTGATATTCCGTCAACCAATTAAGATGTGGCTGCAGGTCGTAGTTTGGATTGCATTAATTAAAATTAATTTTACAATTATAGGTGCACTCAGTGCTCGAATGAGGGGGGGGGGGGGGTGCGCAGGGGGACGGAGCTCCTCTACTATTTTATTTTTTTTTTTGCGTATCCCAACTATTTTTTTTTACTTGGACGGGGGAACGGACCAAACTCATGCCCAAAATAATTTTTATTAAAATTTAGGGTGGATTTAAATTGTTTTGTCAAAGATAAGCCTAATGAATACCTAGTAATTTGAAATTTTTTAATATAAAAATATTTTTCATCCTATCTATGGTTTTGACTATAAGTAATGTTTAACCTTTTTGACTCGCGATCTACTGTTTTTGTAACAATATTTTCTCGAATCGTGTCACCTTTGTAGGCAATAAAAGAAAAAAGACTAAGCTGCTAATTTTGCGTAATTTCCCATGCATAAATGTGCGCAAAACATTTCCAAAAAAAGTTTCAATAAACATTTGTCTAAGTTTGGAATCACAAATAAGGTCAATTTATTGATTTTAGTAGACATTTTAACTATATCATTATATCTACTGTAAAATATGATTCTTCAATTCATTCATAACTTATTCGAATCCATGATTTATAATTTAATAATAAACTTATTTTTTTTAAAACAAAAAAGACTTGTCACGACCCATTTTTATAGATTACGCGACCCAAGATTTGGTAGCGACACCGCGCGGTTGAATACCACTGGTTTAGATTTCTTAATACCTTGCTACTTTTTGTATTATTGGTTGTTTGTATTTATGCCTAGTTTAGTAGTTCGCAGATATTTTGAACCTACAATAAACTATTGTATTATAAAATATCTGAAAAAAAAAAAATAAATTATAAATTATGAATTCGAATAAGTTATGAATGAATTGAACAATATGCACACTTATGCACGGGATATTACGCAAAGCTCAAGTTTTTTTCTTTCATGACTTACAAAGGTGACACGAGTCGCGACAATATTGTTACAAAAACAGTGGATCGTGACTCGTGAGTCAAAAAGGTTGAACACTACTAGTCATAACCATAAATAGGATGAAAAATATTTTTATATTAAAAAATGTAGAATTCATTAGA
>NC_042495.1:81578267-81604719 GCF_005508785.2 Acyrthosiphon pisum
GGTAGGTATTATCTCTATACAATAAAAATTTACGAAAAATAAAATATAAATATAAAATATAAAACAATATTCACTTACATATTACATAGGCACATATAGTTAAATATGTTATATTTGGAAATTTGGAGTAGAAAATTCTGTAATTAAGGTGAAATGATGTATTGATAAACAAGGAATTTATTAAGGGGGTGTGGGGGCGAAGCCCCCCACGAGTCTGCGTTGAATAATTTTGCACTTGGAACGCAGTTTATAAATTGTTGGATTGAGCTCCTCTTCTAAATAATTCCCAATTCGAGCACTGGGTGCATTTAGGATAGATTTGATAAGCCAGATTTATTCAAAAACAGCTTTTAGTTAAATAATTTATCAGCGAAAGGCACATCAGCCATGCGGGCTCGTCATATTATGTTTAAAATGTGTACGAGACTAAATTCCTTTCAAAATTCAAATCCTAAGACCAACTATGGTTATCGACTATCGTAGTAAATATTAGAACTCATAAGTCATGTTATTCTTCTTGTCGAATACGCCAATAATAATAGTGCTAATATTATTATATAAACATTTTTTTTTGAAAAACACAAACATAATAAAAAAAGGGAAAATAAATACATACAAAAGTAACAAGACACAACTTAATAATGGAAAAAATAAATGAATACATTTGGTAACGAATTCGGTAAATATAATAAATAAAAATCACATACCTATTTGGTAACGTCCTAGATATTGTATTTTTAATGTAATTTTGTTATAATAATAAGTTATTAGGTAGGTACTATACAGACTCCAAAATGTAAAATATTTTAGACATTATAATATCAGGTCTATATAAAATGTAGGCACTTTAAGTATTTGGTTAAGATTTTAACTCATTAAGGTTACCTAATCATTTTTAATTACAACAAAAACGTCAAAATAAATTTAATTCAAAACTGGTGTTGTGTAAATATTTCAGTTTCACTGCTGCCAAGTTGTTACCTATTATTTGCAATAGTTATATAGGTATAACTTATATTTATAAATATTTTATCCTTGTTTTGAACTTTTAGTTCTTAGCTATTAAAATTTAACATTATATACATTTTTAAATACAAAATAATTTGATAATGTTTGCGATTATAATGGATTTTGATAAAATTTGAATTTAAAATGCTTATAAAAAAAAATTGTGCCTTTAATTTTTATATGTTCATTACTTTTGAACTTCTAATATTAAATGACTTATGGTCTATGTGTAAATTTTGAAGTTTTTTGATTAAGCAATCCATTCATTATCATTTTTTGATACATTTTATACTTTTTAATTATTATAGGTAATACATATTATTTGTTATATGCTCACCACTATAGAGATGCTTGTTTTACACAATATAATAACGCCATATTATATTATAGCGTCTTATCTTAGATATTTTGCTTATGCACGACAATACTATTTTATCGGTCCTGTCGGCAATTTAGTCTTGAACCCGACTCATTTGAGTTAAGCCGTGTGCTTGTAGTATAAATTACATTTTTTAAAAACTAATAAAGTATAATATTCTCATTTAAATCTAAAATGTGTGTTCTTTTTAAATAATAAACTATGAAACAACATTTGATTATCACCCATTACACAGAGAACAGTCTCAACAAATTGTCGTCTATGGATACAACCAAGGACACAATATAAAATACAACAGATCATCATAGGCATACCTGGTGGCATTCATAACATATTTGATCCCTTACGATTATTAGGTAATAATTTAACATAAATGGACATATTTAATTTTCTTTTTTTTTCATATATACTCTTTTTAGTACATACGTTATAAAAATATACACAATTAATAATTTAAATGTTTACATGGTTTAAAATTGTATTTGATTATGAACTTATACCTAGTTTATTATTTCTACGATTAAATAATAGTTAGGTTAACTGTTTAAGTCTTGCTAATACCAAATAACATAATGTACCTAGACCTAGTCCAATATATTTCTAAAACCTTAATTTTCTAAAATATACATATACAAGTATCTATATTAAATCCTTTCAAAATCACCTTTTAAATATGACGATCAAGTTAATTAAATATTTAATTTTATGTGGCAACGACCAACAAATTAATATTTATAATATATTAAAATATTATTAGGTAATTTCAGAGTTCCGTAAATTTGACCATATCAATTTCAAAATGTGACAATTTTATGCAAATTGGATTTTAGAATTTAGCAATCAATATTTTTTTTTATTAGTAAATGTTAATTTTTTTTTTTTTTTTTGTTGTCAGACATTGTATTTAGCTTATAATTTTTGAATGACATTTAAAAATCCAATAAACTTATTTCCACACTTTTACACTAAATATTGCCACACTTTTTAATCAATTCAGATGATTGGATAAAGAGGTTTTGGGTGCCAACTTCACAGATAAGCCACTTTACATAATAATTTATTTGAACCTTGAAATAATACTTATGTTTTGCAATCTTCTAAGTAGTGGCGCATCTAGGTAAATAAGGAACCCAGCATTCCTTTTAAAATAAACACCTCATTTGCAAATAAAATTGATATCGACAGTAGTCATAACCACTAAGTGAGAAGATTCCAATTCCTTTTATATTATGATTTATACTTTTCCTAATAATTTATGTTATAAATTTAAAGAACCCATGGTCCAGAGATAGTATGGTATTCTAGAGACTACCAAGTTTTACACTGTAAATAAAATATTTAATACAGAATGATTCTTTTATTAGTGAACAACCAACATTAATAATTAAGAAGTTAACTTTTATGGTATATTTTAGATATATGCTCATATGCACAGTTTAAACACAGAACCATTTGCAGTTAACTACTCTTATTCATTTAAACTTAAAATAGCTTCATCTAAGCTCATTGATAAAAAACTTCATAGCGTTCAATTCGTTTTTTTTTTATGTTTAATTTTTACCAGTTCACAATATTTTGGTTTTTTTTGTGTTGTTGATAAAATACTGAGAAAAAAAACATCATCTCACAGAAAATATTGACTATATAATAAAATGCCATTTGTTTATATACAACATAGATTCTAACAAAATAGAATTAAGTAATAAGTATGAAGTAAAATAAATTAATTTCACGTCACTCAAGACACACAGTGTGTAGATTGTCTGGTTGAATCGCATGGTTCTGATTCTAAATTCTGAATGGAAGGAGCGGACCTGTGAAAAAAAAGAGTTAGTTTTAATTCTTAAATTGTTATTCTAATTTTGTGCAGTAAGCAGGGTAACAAAAGTTAATTTATAAAATGATATCCAAACGGTGTTAAATATCACTATATTCATTTGGGCAAACAATGTTGTCTTGTTTTTCCAAATATTTCATATGATATTGTTTTTTAAAAATGTGAATAATTAAAAGAGCTATTATAGATAATCAAACAAATAAAAACAAAACCCTTACCGATTGTGAATCATGTGACTTTTTACTAAATGACCAGCAGTCAAGGCCGACATCAGCGACAGTTCGCCGGCTAAAACTGTTGCACATAGTATACGTGCTAATAGTTTGGCGTTTGCCCCAGGGGTTTGAGAGTTTGCACCTCGTACGCCAAGCATTTCCAAACACGCAGATTGACCAGGTAAAGAAGTTCCTCCGCCTACTGTACCAATCTCAACCGAAGGCATTGTACATGATACATACAGGTCTTCACCAAATGCTTCCATCAGTGTCATGCAATTGCTGCTCGCCACATTTTGCGCTGGATCCTAAATGATTGATGGCAAATAATTAAATATATGGCTTAAATATTATAATCTTATCTTAATAACATAGTATAAAACAAAGTCTCGCTGTCTGTTTAGATCTTTAAAACTACGCAATGGATTTTGATGTATTTTTTTTAATTGATAGAGTGATTCAAGAGGAAGGTTTAGATTCACAATTGGACCAGGTAGGTCCAACCTTCGGAGGTGCTCATACAGGAATTTTGAGATTTACGATGGACATTTTTGTATATAAATGGTTGCTATTGGTTATAGGAGAAATAATTAATAAATAATTAATTTTTGTTAGGCAGATCAGGTACAAGCATGCATTAAATCAAATTTTTGCACATTGCCTACAAAGGTGGTTGAGTTGCACTTATAGCCGCTTATCAGCGTGTCGTTGCCTGCTTAATATGTTATCACACATTGTTAAAATGATAATGTCTGAGTTGCACTTACTGCAACAAATTACAACTAAAAGGAGTTGAACAATCACAATTTTTTTGAGTTGTCATTTTATACGGGCAACAAAGTGATCAGATCAGCTAGTAATATTATGTTGACAAAAATAGTTGTTTATTTACTTGTCCTGTGGCAATGTATACAGCTGTAACAACATTGGCAGCATGTGCATTATTTCCTCCAATACTACCAGCAATTGCTGATCCCATCAAGTTTTTGCTTATGTTAACATCAACTAATGCTGCTACAGTAGTTTTCAGTACCTCAGTGACAATTTTTGAAGGTACGATTGCTTCACTGACAACATATTTTCCACGGCCTTCAATCCTATACAAGAAAAAAACGTAAATAATATAATGGATAAATGCATACAATTTTTAAAAACTTCATACCAGTTGACTGCGGCTGGCTTTTTGTCTGAACAAAAATTACCACTCAAACTTAAAACTTCCATGTCGGGGAAGTATTCTCCGATGACTTTGAGTGATTTTTCTGTTCCCTATTAAAAACATTAAAATAAGTATTATTTTAATTTAATTTAAGTGTTGAGGTGACATTATTTAACATAATATTAAATAGTATTTTTTTTTTATTTACTTTGGATAACATATTCATGCCCATTGCATCACCCGTAGAGGCTGTAAACCGAATAAACAGATGTCGACCAGCAATACGGACAAGTAATTTTGTGAGTCTTGCAAATCTGCTCGTTGAATCAAATGCTGACTTAATTATTTTGAACTTTTCTGGATTGTCCATCCACATTTTTGCTTCGCTAATATGTTGTAAAAAAAATGATTACTTTACAATATTCTCAATAGCTGAATGGAAAACCATATACATACCTAGCAGTAGTAACTGAAGAAAATCGGACAACGGGTCCTCTAGTCATACCATCATCCACAACTCTAGTTATAACACCACCACATATTGTCAGTGCTCTACATCCTCTGTTTGTACTGGCCACTAAACAACCTTCAGTGGTGGCCATGGGTACTTGATAAAACACATCATCCACAAGTAATGGTCCAGCTACTCCAACAGGTACAGCTACATATCCTATAACATTCTCGCAATTGGTTCCTAGTACCTAGAAGAAATTTCAATAATACAGTCATACAGAATATTATTCCCTAGTCTCTTTTATATAATTTATTAGTTACTTTAGAATAATCATAACCAATGTAAGGTAATTGTATTAAGGCTTCCGTCAGATTGCTTTCTGCTGCAATTATTTTTCTTCTAAGACCAACACCCCTCTCTGGGTTATTGACACATTTTTCCAACATGTACGGTTTTATATGGTTCGATTTCACCAACATTAATACTTCATCATCATTTAATTGTTCAGCTGATTTCTAAATAATAAATATGTATATTTACTAGTGTTGGTCGAGTACTCGACTTTGGAAAAATTTTCGAGTTGAATTCGAGTACTCGACTCGACTCGACTAAATTTTTTTTGGACTTGTAATTACGAGTACTCGCTTTGAGTCGAGTACTCGTGTTATTATTTTTATTATTAAAAATACTATAAATAGTATTTTATTGAAAAATAAATGTTAAAACTATAAATAACTGAAAGAACCCATATATCCGATATGAATACCAGGAAGGTGATACATTATAGTTTAAATTGATAACAATAGTTTTAATTAATTATATAACTGTATAATTCGGAATTTGTCGAGTACTCGCATTTTTTCAATACTCGGCATTTGTCGAGTACTCGAGTTTTTTTTTCATACTCAGCATTTGTCGAGTACTCGAATTTTTTTTAATACTCGGCATTTGTCGAGTACTCGAATTTTGAACTCGACTCGACTCGAAATAATTGAAACTCGACTCGACTCGACATTAATTTTTTTTTTTTTTTTTTTGTTATTTTTGAACAAAACATAATATTTACAATCTGTATTTACATGTTATACAATAAGTAAATGTGATGGCAACTCGAAATTAAAAAAACAATACTCGTCCAACACTAATATTATTTACCATAACCCATTATAAAGTATGTACAGCAAAAATAACAGTTTATGGGTGGTACATGTTTAATTCATTACTATGCTCCACTATGTATTTTTTTATGTAATTAAAGCTTGGAAGTACAGAAAAAAGTTATTTACTTGTAAATATTTTTAATGGAATTAATAAAAAAATATGAGTTGGCTAAAATAGTAAAAACAACACACTAAGGATAACACAATCAATATTAATAATTATTTTTAATAGTTTATACCATAAAAATAATTAGTGTAATTAGCAATTACTAATTACACAATACATGCTTAAATTAATTTAAAATATTAAAATAAGCTTTTTTACTTAAAATTCGATAGACTGATAGGTAATAATATTGCTATTATATGACTTAATAATACAAATTAACATCATTCACATACGCACACTAACTAAATATAAATATCCCCATTGCTATTTGATTGTAGTTAATAGAATTTAATAACTTAATTTTTAAAATGTTAACATAATTACATAAATAAGCCCAATAAATATATATAATAATTATAGATTTAACAAAATCTTATATATTAAATAAAAATAAATCTAAATATTTATTAGTAATTCAAATATTAATATTAATTATAAAGTTAATGATTGGATTGAAGAGACACTATTTGTAATGTTAAAATGAGCGCTTGTGATGCATATGATTGTTATTTAATTTAAAAGGGATTCACAAAATGCCTCCCTTAAAACAATTTTTTTCTTAAAAATTGTATACACCTGCATGTGTTTTATCCATCATACTAGGGCATAACATATCAAAACTTATGTTCAGTAGTTTCAATTTTGGGTTGAATTAAATATTAGATAAGTTGACCTATTATAAAACGTTCAGGTAAGAATAATATTATTTATATCCTCTTGTTGGTTTTTAGGATATTTTAATTTTTAATTATGTAATGAGTGTATAAAATATTAAAATTTAAAAATACTTATAATTTACTTAAAAATTAAAACATTACAAAAAATATTTGTGTTTAATTACTTTTTTGTGTAAAAAAATTATCTTCACTAAGCATATGCATATATTTATAAGTTGAGAATAATTATAAATACTGACTGAAAAAAATTATGTCTTACCAAGATTATTGTAAAAGTATTAAATAGTTACCTGAGTTTTATAAATATCTAAACATTCATCAAAAGGCCTGATTTCCACAATGTTGTCACCATCAACAATATCACCATCAACATTTTCTGTTTGGACCATTTTGTTGGAAGTATAAACTGATGCTTTTCGATACTCAGTTTGGCTATGTGAATGTTTAAAATCTTTTTGGGTTTCAAGGACATGTACTGAATGTAAAAAAATAAAAATATTTTGGGCGTCTTTTATTTTTGTTAAATTATTTGAATTAATATACAGTAGAACCTCGATTATCCGAACTAATTGGGACCGCACCTAGTTCAGATACGCAAAAGTTCGGATATTGGAAATTTAAAAAAAAAATTAGAACTGCATAAGTATTAATTATTTATTATTTTTATAATTAAATATTTATTATTGTTATTAATATTTTATTAGAATTACATACATACATACATTACATTATCAGAAACATTATCATACATTAGATTAAGAAATACATTACATTTATTTTATTTACACGTAAAATACATACATAACCTGTACTAATAATAAACCAAAAACGATAGTTTTGACAAATTCGATAAACCGGCCGGCCGACCGACCGACCGGATATGAGTTTTCATGTTCGGATAACTGAACGTTCGGATAATAGAGGGTTCGTATAACGGAGGTTCGGATAATCGAGATTCTACTGTACTATTGAAATTATATATATTGATAATATTTATAAATTGTTATAGTATAATGCTTTGAAATGAATGATTATTAACAATAGAAATATCTTTCCATTATTGAAAGGTCAAGACTATGTTGCAGTTGAAAAAAATTATTATACTGCAAAATACAATTTACTATAAAATATACGTATTTTAAAATTATACTCACCGGATGTGTTAGTTGACTGTTTCTTATTCACTTGAGCTAAGGTATGAGCTAGATCATCACGGTCTCCAAAGAACCAAAACCAAACTATCATTGATAGTAAAAGTATCAATATAACTATATGATCGGCCCCACTAGCCATCCAACTATGGGAAAAAAAAGGTTAATATTAGATCCATACGATGACATTGTTTAAACGTAATTGATGTGAATAAATAAGTTATTTACAGACATTCACACTTACTGCACAATAGAGCTATGAACAGAACGATGGCTATTCTCTTCGGTTTCATTAAACACAGCAAACTTGGTAACTTGTATTCCTAACATATTATCTGCTTCTGTTTCCATACCACTCAATGCCCATCGACTAAAATGTAGTGAACAAGTTTCAAGTTTAAAATATTACAAAAAATAAAAGCAAACTGAATGTTCTCCTTTCTAAGAAAACATATAACCATACAAATGTTATGAGAATACATTCTATTGTACTATTTTTTATTTAAATTTTACTATTCTAAGAACATAAAAACTATTTTTCTGGATAAATAAATATATATATATATATATATATATATAAATACACAAACAGTAAAATACAGATCACTAAAGAATAAGTAAAGGTAGGAAGTGTTTCATATGCAAATCCTAGACACTATTTTTATAGCTATGAATGAAATCGTACCTCTGCGCGTGAACAATCATTACACCAACTGACATTATCACCTTAACGCGTTGTGTGATTGGATCAGTTTTATGATCATTGCAAATGGCAGTTATCTGAGAACGGTCACCCCAAAACGGCATACCATTTTCATCTCCTCTTCTAAGTAACTGTTAATTAAACAATACATTGTCAGAAAAACTATTGCTGCACACCCGAGCTACTAAATGTTCAATAATATTCATATTTAAATTTAATAATAATAACTTACATCCAATACCAAGGATAAACAAGCTGGATAAAAACTCATGATTACTACATAGTTCACAATGAATGACATGCATGTAAACATGCACAGTGTTTCTAAACGTTGGACACCTGATAGCATCCCAACACTGATAACAAGACTGCATACAATTGAGTCCAAAGAAAATGATGGACCTAGCAATGACATGCCTTTAGATATATTGTTGATTACTTCGGTCTGTGAGCAGCCACTTAGTGCAAATTGTGCCAACAAACTGGCTTTTTTTAAGTTAACAAGTAAAACTAATAGGAATAGGAACATAGCATCTCTGTAACAAAAAAATAAATAGTGTTTATAGGTAGTCAAGTAGTCACAAGTTGATAATTTTTATTTAAATTAGGGCTAGGAGCTATTATTCTCTAATTTTTATCATATTTACCCTTAACAAATTACTTAAAACTTACTTTAAGTCTCCATTTAAGTAATGTATTACTATGGTACTAAAAACAAAGCTTGAAAATACTGTAAACATGGCAGCAATACCTGAAAATAATTTTCATAAGTGAAATTATTAAACAATTTTCTAATTTTTTATGAAATTTAAATAATACAATGACCTAGTTCGATAAATCAATTTGATACAAATTTGAGAAATTATATTAATAATATTGTATCAAATGAAACATAATAAAAATAGAAAGTGGTAGGTAACTAGGTAGTTAGTGCACAAGGTAATTGATGAAAGCAAAAACAAATGGATCAAGCAACCAGTTAGTGATTTAAGATGGAGGTAAAAATTGCAGCAGTTATTTAATGTTCAAAAGATAATATTTCAATAACAAACCAATTGATTTAATTATTTAACCAGTTTTAAAAATTGATAAGCAAATAAAATATTCAAACATTTCTCGAAAATTCAAGACCAAGAGTTTAATATTATCTGTCTAATAAGTAAAAGGTTTTATAGAATGTAATATAAACAATATAAATGAAGATATAATACCTATGTATAATAAATAAAAATAATAATTCACCTACAATACACTAATGGAGTTTTAATTAACAACTATGAAATAATTGATATGTTTAGTGACTCACTCTTTATACTAAAGTAGGTATGCATAAAGAGCGCATAATGCAAATTTGACATATTTAAGTGTAAAATTGTCATAAACAATAATGAATGCGCAACTGCGTAAGACTTGATATTTGTTTTGTCTATTACTCATCAAAAGTTCCTTGGCAATTAATAAAACCAAACTACGATTCATTTGTTTTTATCAAAGAGGATATGACACTATGACAGTCCTATAACATGTTTAAGATAACAACTCATTTTCAGACCCTTTTAAGTGAATTAAAAAAAAAGAAGGCTATATCAATCAGGGAGTTATAATCTTGCGCTAATGAACAAAACAATGAAACAAAAAGCTTAGTTATATGATCAATTATTTTTGTTGACCTTGTTTACATAAGTTAGTAACTAACAATTAGAGATATTATTCACAGAATCAATAAAATATTTTTACTGTATTATATGTCAAAGGCCGCGTTTCATCCGGTTAAGAGTTTATGGTCGTCTAGACTGCAATGACCCAACACCCCACATGGTCAGTCAAGTCTATACAACTGGGTGTACAGACATTTTAAATTGCCGTTACCATGTTTTTTTTTTGTCTTTTACTGAGGTAAACATGAAAAGTCACGGTTGTTAAACTTTACTTAAATATATAAATATATAATAAACCGTGCATTTCTTTTAACATTGAAAACTCATTATTTCAAAAAATATAAATGTTTTTGAAAAAAAAAGATTTTACATGGTTTCAAGTCATTTAAAAACCACATTTTTTTTTAAAAATATATACATATGTTTTAATATATATATATTTTTTTATATTACTCTTGAAATTATAATAATTATAATAATAATTTTTCTAAGTATTTCAATACATAAAAATCGAATTTAGGACGAGCAGTATATGATTTATAAGTATTTAAAGTTTAGATGAGCGGAATGAAGTGATACGCGATTACCTCGCAAAACGTTGTTCCACTAATACTATGAACTCATAAACTCTAAATTCGATTTTTATGTATCGAAATATTCCGAAAAATATTCTGCTTTCGAAATGAAATTAAAACTGTATTGTAATCAAAAAAGTAAAAACTTAATTTTTCAATAAAAACATCGTAATGTAACGACTTGAAACCATGTAAAAAAATATTTTAAAAAACATTTTTACATTTTTGAATAATGAGTGTAAGTACTACGTTAAATTGTAAATTATTCACTCCATACAATATATTATATCCTATATTATTATGTATACATAATAATCATCTTACCCAAAACATATTTTGAATCCAACTGCCTGAGATTATTGAACTGATAATAGCAGTAAAGCACGGCTATGCATCTTATTAAAGTCATAAATATTACATCGATGGCGTGCGATTCGTCATCCTAGTGCGATTGAAAACAAACAAAAAACGAAAAAATCAATACTTCTTATTTTCAAGGGCATTTAAAAAGATAATATAAACCTAAGAACATATCAATGAATAATATATATATTAATATGGTAAGAGTCTCGCCCACTTTGTCGTGGTCCTAGCTCGCATGTCTACTATTAAACTATTCAAGTTCTCTACAGACCACCAGCAAATATTTTTAAAGCTACATAAGTAGTATAAGTACACAACTATACAGGGTATATAATTAATGGCAATCAATATTTTTTTATTGTTGTGTTGTACAAGACGAGAAAAAATACATTAAAAATGTTTATTTTTGAGTTTATAGCCTTATAGCCTTATAGTCTTATAGCCAAACCAAAAGAACACCGTAAATGATAACAATTATTATTTTTGCTCTTAGATAAGATAATAATTTTCGAGAACATCAAATAGAAAAAATACCATTGACAGGACGACAACAGTAATATTATTATAATACCCCATATATAAACATTATATTATAATATTGTAATAATAACAATATAGGTACAACAATAAACAACATTGGTTTTTCAGTATACTGAATAGTATGTTGTATGTTATAAAATCAATGATATACTAACAACGATCTTAGTGCTGTGTGGTAGGCTGTTCGGTCCGGCCGACAGTGATGGATCGGCTGTCTTGTCAATCGTCAGCATGCAGGCCGTGACGGTGAGCACTCCTACGATCACTTCCCAGGGGTGGCTGGCACAGCCTTTGCCAATGCCACCGAATATGTTGTCGAACATATCTATGGGTCCTGCGAAAACAAAACATAGACACACTTAAGTTTTATATAGGTACCTAGTATAATATTATATATATATATATATTTATAAATAAAATCTCTTGCACAACCCAAGTAGGCGTATACGCATAGGTGGGAGTTGGTTGGAGAGAGTGGATATGGGGGATAGCTACCACGTAGGCAGACTTAAAATCGTCTACTGAAAATAAATGCCTGCAAAATATTATGTTGTTACTTCATTAATAAATATAATTGTAAATCATAAATATATTTGCATCTATAGTTGTGGTACAAATTACAATACTATAAACTCATTCTAAACCAACCAACCGAGCAACTGATATCGCATAGAAAACACTATAGACTAATAGACTTATAGAGCATTTTTTTTAAAGGCCAACCATGTTCCCTCAATTTTCTCACCTATGATCACCCTTGATAAAATCGTATGTGCGCCACTGTATATAATAAGTAATAACTATCATACACTCGTATTACTATACATTATACACATGTTTGATAGAACTATAAAAGCCAAAAGGCGTTAGGGTGTATTATTTTAATATATTAAATCCCTTTACTACACCAGAGGTGCACTTCGCTCGCGAGGAACAATTAATGGAACTTAATATGACATTGAAGAGGGCGTTTCGTTAGGAAGATGTGAGCGTAACATTAATATGATAACTGCGCCTTTGCATTTTTCGTTTTGAAGCAAAACCGTAAGAATAAAGCAAACATAATATTAACAAAACTACTGTGGATGGCATAAGTGTTGATAACAATAGGTATATAATAAGTGTATAGTGTCATACAAAGTATTTTTTCAATATCTGTAAGTTTTTTTTTTTCAATTTTCATCGACGATCAAAGTTATCAACAAATTAATGGACACCTACTATACTAATATAATAATAGGTACCTGTAGTGACAACGGTTTCTATAACGCGTATAGGTATCTAAATAATTAAAACACCGAGAAAAGCCTTCAGCAGAGCACTAACGATTTCACACTATATAGTGATTTTCGTAATGGGTTGTGCACTACCTATCGTGTTCGCCTAACTTGTTACACACATAAGCACAAGGCACAACACAGCCTAGTCTGACTACAAAACGAAAAACGCGAAGAGCGGTTTTGCTGTAACGAGCGTATGAGGTACGACATGAGAATACATAGATGACAAAATATGTTACGCCGAGAATAGAATTACGATATTTTTCAACGAATTACTCAACTGTAGCATAGCAGTATAGTCGTTTATGAGTGGTGTAGTAGATGTATAAAATACAGGTATTGCGCCAAATTTTTAATACGCGCAATACGCATAAAATGCGTTACAAGCTATTGAAAGACGTGCCATAATAAAATATAATAATAATATTATAATATTATGTTAATCAATATTCGTTCAAACAATAACTTGGTGACAGTTATCGTAGATATTATATAATACAGCAGTCAAGATCCATTATAGAGATAATGAGATGATCATCAGAAGAGCAGTGGAATAAAATACTAGTGACCACTTTACTATCCTAGTAAATCACTATAATATTATGTTAACATATTATTACAACGATATTATACACATCGCGACTGTGGATATCGAAAAAATATACAGAAAATGCTGCATAATTAATAATGCATTGTGGCGATGTGCGGTTATAATATTATGTATATCTATGATGATATAACAATTAAATAATTATTATAATAATGAGTTTCGTTGATCAAAGAGAGAACGGAAAAAAATACGCGAACGAATTTCAATATATATTTACGAACGCGTATAAAACGTTATCAATGGCGAAGATTGTGTTGTTATGTTATGCAGAAAATAATTTGCACTATATTCTATAGAAACTTGACCTCCTCGCGGCCGGCGGTGGATATTCTTAAAACCCATAACTAGGCCAAACATACATAATATGATTCTGGTCGTGCTAGATTCACTGTACCGTGCAGTGCACAATATAGTTATAAGACGCGCGGTCAATACGAATAAATATAAATACAATACTATACAACACTGGACCTGTGAGACGGAGGAAGGGTTTAGGGGATCGAGACAACCCCTCACTCGTTGAAACAAACACAATACTACAATCGTCACATTCGCAGACGATTACGAATTAATGAGAAAATTACGTATTCTTAAATAATTATATGGCTCGAATGACTACGTAGTAGACTTCTGATGAGCCCAAACTTGGACACTTAGTGGATAACGGTCCGCATTAAAACAAGCAGTCATAAAAAAGTGTCAAAAATAAACTAACTATATTGGGTTATACATTTCTTTTGTACTTTGTTACAAAATATTTAAATATTGTATAAATTTGTATTTATAATTTGTTATAAGTTATAAGTTATAACAATAATAATACCAAATAATATAGTCAAAAGGTACCTATAATTTTCATTTTGTTTAGAAATTGCTCTACTGGTGTTATAAATAATAAACTCATTAACCGGGTATCTAATTTTACACGTAAACTAAATAAATTATTTAAATTAAAGTGATTCAAAAAAATCATTATTAAATTCTATACATTTTATACATTTTCAATTTATAGAATTTATTAAAATTAATAAAGTTATAGTTTTATAATATCAGAGCTACTCTAATACGATCAGCGTCGAGTTGATTCAATATCTCCATCTTAATAACGCATAATATATTTTACTTACACATTTTACTCTGTTATTTTTAGTAATATTAAATTTAGTGGTGAAATCATTGTTGGATGCTGACTTGAATACTTGTTTCACTCGCTCCTTTTTTTGTCCCTCATACCACCACAAACTATTTAGCTAATGAACCGCTGAAAGGTTAATGTCGAACACCAATGTGGGGACCCTAATTTTTTAGTTAAAAAGTTTTTCTTCTATTTAATTGTTCTATATATTTATTTATGCATGTACTTAATTACCTTTATAATTTACTATCAATATAAATTATGTAAAAAAAGGCCTCGCCCGTTAAATAAAAATAAAATACTTGATAATGTATGAAAATTATATGTACGTAATATTAGACGGTATACGTTAAATAAAGATTATGCGATTAACTGTGTCACTGCGACGAACTTACCATATGACTGCGCTACACACTAATTACTTAGTCTTGTCAGACCAATGATTCAGTCACCGGTCGTGTACTTTTTGCGAAGGCGTCACAAGACACGATCGTTTTATTATTAAGCTAACATTTTCGGTGCGACGCATTAAAAAATTTGATAATATTACTTTCAAAAAATTACATACATTATGTCTTTTAAGATATATAATATATATTTTTTAAATATTTTGACTGATGGCAGTGGCGTATTTAGTTGTCATGGGGGGATATGATTTTATCCAGTAGCCCCGCTAGAGGCCTTAAGTTAGGACTCCAAAAAAATGTGCATATTATTTAGAGCTTATTGGGGGATTTATCCCCTTAATCCCCCCGTTAATACGCTACTGGCTTGATTGTAATTCACACCCCAAGCCCCAAGGGTATAAGTTGTCCGATGGAAATTTTTGTTTTTAAATGGTTGCCATGGGTTTTGAAGCTATTATAATAATAATTATTGGTTGCCGGGAAACGAAGTGCACGGGATCAGCTAGTTATAAATAAAAATTAAAAGAGTATGCATAAAACGAAAAAAAAACATAAATGATTAAATAAGAATTTTTATTTTATTTGGAACTAAACAAGGAACAGAACGAATTCCTTTTTTCAAAAAAAGAACGAGGAACGGAACGAATTCCTTTTTATAAGGAACTTGACAAACACTGGTTCTAGCGTATGGGCAAGGTGGACATCTGCCCATACCAAAATTTATATTGCCCATTATTGGGGAAAGGGGAGGAAATAAGGAATATTATTCGCAGTTAAAACCTAATTATAAATCTACTATTGCCCATACGAAAATGTAGTCCTAGAACCGCGCCTGGTTTAAGTCGTCCATTTTATAAGCCACGACACCTAAGTCCTGATAAATATTACTTTATTCTGCCCATTTGTTAAAACGACGCAAATGCAATATTAATTCAATAGAATTAAAAATAATCTCTGCCTACAGTTACATGGAATAACGACCGCAACGACGACGATTACTGCTACATCTTACAGATAAATGGTAATGAATTATTTTAACCGAAAGCGAGATTACAGTTTTATAAGTAGGAGTATAAGAATAATGCGATGGACTGGGCAGGAAAAACGCGACGCGCACCATAAATGCTACGGCACGGAGACAATATACGTATAATACGATTCCTGGCACCAAATCGACATGACGCCAATGGAACCAACGCTAAAAAATATGTCTATCAATCCACGAATAATCACGATTCTTATAATTCGACGGTATGTGCCTGCTATCGAGTGTAGGTTTTAAACTTTCCGAAATTAAATAATAATAATTATTATTATCATTATTATTATTAATATCATCTATCAGCTATATCTTATTTAGCTTAACGGTACAAGTTAAGCGCATATGCTATGGTAACTATAATAATAATTTATACATAGTAAATATAATATGTATATATGTATATAATAATATTTTATAGAGGCGCATGGAGAGAGAAAGTGAAAGCAGTTTACCTTGGTAACATACGGCGACCTCTTAGCAAAAAAAAAAAATATAATAATAGTGGTTTCTGACTATGGTTAAACATCACTATATTATGTATATAATATCAAACGATAGGATGCCACTTTCGTATGGACGTAGTGATGGTAATCGTGATTATAGTAAACTTATATACAGAGTGTTTGTTTGAAACTTTTCACAATTTATTTGTTTTTTTTTTTTAGTACTATAACTGAATTTCCGTTGAGACGTAGTATACTAAAGTATTAAAAAAAAAAAATAATAAGCAAGATACTTTTGCAAAATATTTATTTAATACAAATCAAAACAATCATACGTCATACGAATACGTGAAATATCAAAAAATGTATGAAATATTTAAATCGTAATAAAAATGTATTATTAAGGACGAGAAAAAATAATTAAAAATTGTTCAAAAGCATATTACGAATGCAGCACCTTCATTAATAAATATTATTAAACTACAGACGGGTTTTTGTAGTTAAACAAGATTAAAACGTATAAAATAAATAAAGGAAATCATAAATAATATGTATTACCTATAACTGTTCGAATAAAATAAAATATACCTACACAAATGTTGTAAATCTTAGGCTTTAAGTATATGGCTATATCTATGGCCTAAAGTATTTTGAAATAGTATGATACTAATGGAGTTGAGCAATGCACTTTTGGATTAGGTACATAATAAGTGATATAAATAAAGTATCAAATAGGATATCTTCTTTAAAATTATTTATTTTTGTTTTTATTATTTGAATAATCTTTTAAGTAAGAACAATATCGTTTTCTAGATATTATAATTTATGATGTCTAACTACCATTATGTAAATATACCAATCAGTATTGAGCACTTGGACATCCTAAAAGTCTACTTCTATTCTGGTAGAAACATTAATATATAGATATAGTGAAACTTTCAACAATTAACCTAATAACCTTACCAAATGCTATTCACAAAAAAGATTTCCATATACATAAGCTTATGTATACGTTATACCTATGAAATTATTTTTATTGACAAATAATACATAACCAATTTAAATAAATACAGTCAAGTATATAATATAATTATCGATTATAAGTAGAATCCAGTTAAAAAATAAAAATCATACGTTTTAACGGTTGTAAAAACATAACTATTATGCACCTATAAGAAAAAAATTCTTTTTTAAATATGCAAATATTTAATCGTTGATAAGTGACAAAATTTATTAGGTGCACTGAATTATGAAAATGTATGTGCGGAACAGTTTACTTATTAATTGAATTGTATCAAGGCTATAAATGTCAATTTTTAGAAAAATTAAATATCAAGGATCGTATTAAATACAAACCACTCAATAAAATATATATATCGTAGATCATACAATTAAAACAAATTGTAATATGAGGTCAATATTCGATATTTATAAGTATAAAGTAACCATCCACAATATATATTATGAATGTAAATATAAATTTTACTACGGTACACTATAATAGTATGATGCTGATGTTGAATAAACTACATAATATAATTTCGTTAAATCGTTTTCCAAACCCTTATAATATGTCAGCATAAAAAACAATCCTTCCCTCGGGGTACGAATAAAATTCTATAGGTGGAGCAGAATGATGCACGCACGACCTAACTTATAGCTTGTCAAATTAAATTCAACCATTCGAATTACAAGCACCCAAGCTTTGGAAATAAGTTAAAAGACATTGGTGGGATATGAGATTCTTGAAACATTTTATGGGCAAGCATATTAAAACATTTTATTTATTACTGCCCGAGATGTTTTTACAAAAAAAATATTTATGTCCCGGGAATTAAACTAGACATTTTTGCCAATTTGCAGCTGTGGTAATGCTTTATATGCATAAAAAGTCTAAATAAAACAAATATACCTACTAAAATAATAAACAGACCAGCACATTATGTTATTGATAAGATATTGATGGCAATACATATTACATATTGTATAATATAATATAGTACATATACCAATGTTTTTATTTTATTATTTTTACCAAGCACATTAAATCATAAAACCATATACATAAATCTTTTATGTATCATTACCTATATCATTGATATTAATAATAATTAGTTATGGTATTTATTTTTAAGTATGCATCACATTATAATTAAATACCTATACATGATTTATCAAATAATTAATTGTTATATTTTTAACTAATTTTGTTTTGTTTTCATTTTAAATTGATTTTTTTGTTTTTCGCATATTTTATAAATATGTACTACTAAAAAAGAAGTATTTAAACATGTTCTATTATAAATTGTTTGAGGTTAAATTTCATAAAATGTAGATGATTCCACTTTTTAAATCCACCTAACAAACTGTTATCAATACAAATCACAATATAGTAATAAGTAGTTCAATAATTAAAATGTAAAAAGTTTTGTTATTTTAATGTCCGTCAATAATTGTAAGTATTTTTTTCGCAGAATTTGCAGTTGAGCGTAGAGCATTTTATTATATTAAGTGACTGATAAAAATAAAAAGTATTATTTTTACACAGCATAACAAAATTTCATATCATTCAAATAGCTTTTGCTGGATGCAATAGTCGAAAGTGCATATAAAGCACTGTTTAATGCTCAAGTATATGTATTTTCAAAAACCAAATTAAAATAATTTCATAACACAAATGGGCTAGTCTCATTCTTCAGATATTTTATACGAATTATAAAACATTATGTTTTATTTACAATTTATTCTCGGTGTTTGTCTGCATGCACGATTTCTAAAAAAGCATTGAACCACATGCAATCGATTTCTATAGTACTCTTACTCTACACGGTATACAGAGCGCACTGCGAAAATATTAGCAATTACAAAATTAGAAGATATTACAATATTATATTCTGTGCGTTATGAATTGTAGTAGAATATTTGTGTAGTAAAAATTTCCATGTTTTTTTTGTTTATTTCGAAACTCAAACTTCCTCATCACAAATAATATTGTGCTATGTATGTACCTACATGATATGAATGTATATGCACAAAACTAAACAAATACGTATTTATTATAATTTATAAATGATAATACTATAGATATGCGTAAATAACTATTTAAATAAAAACTGAATTGCTTACACGTTTACCACTTTTTGTTTATTTAAATCTCCCATATGACCTGTACAATTGGACTAAACAAAATATATAGTAAATTAGTAAATCAAGTATTTAAATATAGTATACACTTATTTTACACTAATAATTAAGTATAATACTGTAATAGAAAACAATTTAATATAGTAACCATTACATGCTAAATAATGTAACATTTTTTTATGTATTGATTTCGTACACCTAATACAATTTGGTATTATAAAACTGCTGTGAATTTATGAAACCTCCCAAACCTCGTTAACTTTAATCCGATTAAATACACGCGGAGTGCCGAACCAATACGAATAATTTAGACATAAATATTAGCATATATGCATAATACAGGACTTTTAAAATATTAAAATTAAAAGAAAACTCGTTACAACGGAAAAAATTAATATACCTACTCAACGAAAGTAGGCCGTAACATACTATTCCTTATTATAATCAACCGTACCTACACAGACTACTATACTTATAATGGTTCGTATTTATGAAATACGTTTTTTCGGGTCTTATAACAATAAGCATGTTGGACACAGATGTTTTTTTGAGATTCATCATTCATCTATAGTAGTATTTTCCTCGTTTGTGTGATACATTTGTTCGGGACAACTATAAAGGGAATCGATTTTCAGCATGCACAATGCATTCAACATCAATCTAAAATAACCTAAATAATTTATTACATTTATAAAACGTTGATGAAAAAAACATTTTAATATTTTATATTCATGATAAATGCAGTTGAGGTAATTTATATTCAATAGAACAATATCGTTTAGTACAATCTGATGTACATTTTTTTTGCTTTGATTTAATTATTCTTATCGATTATATAATAATATAATATTTATAATGCAACTAGAGTAGGTACGTAGAGTCATTGTCAAAATTATTTTTTTTATCGATCTTTAGCCCGCAGGCAACTATCATGGCCATTAGCTAATGTAGGGGTTACGGTTGGTACTGTTGAGGGTTGACACTGTCGGTTCGCAACACGTGTATGTGTGGCAATGTTTTGCCACTAAGAACCTGGGTGGTTACCACTCCGGGAACTAGTGGCATCGGCTGGTGCTGGCACTCAGAGCACATTAGCGACTGAAGCCAGACACCATAATAATAGTAAAATAGCAAAACCTTGTAAAATAGTAAAAATAAAAAGTAATAGGAATAGTCGTTGTGTGCAAATTATAAATATTTTTTTAATTTAATAATATTTATCTTCTAATGAAATTAATTTATATATAAATATTTACTATTTTAAACTTTTAAAGTACATATTATTGCTATACAAATAATATTTTAAAATGTTCTCTTACTTAACATTTTTAATATTTGAGTACAACGAAAATTTGTATCTAATTAATATTGTAATATTTATCAATCATGAAAAACAATTAAATTGCAATAATTTTCTTAGTATTTCAGCCTAGCCTTTACTTATTTTAGTATGCAACTAAATTAAATAATGGAACTTCCACTGAAACATAGAACAAATAATTGATATATAAACTAAATAAACCATTTGTCGAGTACATACTGCATAATATTATTTAATTGTTTTTAAATATTAATAAGTAAATAAAGATATTTATAGTAAACAGCACATTAATTAAGTATTACAGGATTTTTGCATTTGCATATTTTTTTTATGATGGTTATAGAATATTCTAGATAAAATATAAATTTGTTTTCTGAAAACAAATAATCGTGAAATTATAAATACAATCTTGAGCATTGCAATTTTTTATTTTCATATTTCGTTATATTTTACAAAAAAGTCAAATTTGACAAAGTATTTAAGTACTAGTGACAAAATATGGCATTAAAACGTGGTTTCATAATTCCAGGATTACGGCTTATTAAAGCGTTTTTAATTATAAATACTTATTACAAAAATTGTAGAAGAGAATTTTTTCTAGAATCGTAAGAAGCCCGATTTTCGATATTTTTATTAATTAGTTAAATAATTAATCGATAAAAAGTTTAAAAAACGTGTTAATTTACCATGCGATATTGGACGATTGGAACAAGATATCAGAAATCGGGCTTCTTACAACAACTATTATTATTATTATTATTATTATTATTATTATTATTATTATTATTATTATTATTATTATCATCACCTCGGGGTATATTTTCAGATACTTAAAATTTTTTAGTATCATTTTAGTTGCATATTTTTAAGTATTATTGTTTACTAAAATTACATAATTGCATCCAAATTTCGAATATTTATAATACGATGAATTCCGAACCCTAATAATTATTCATAATAAATTAATATTGCAGATTAATTTAATTTTTTATTTAACCATACCTACTTTTTGTTCATAATTATTAAATTAATGAAACAAATTTAATTTTTTGGTTATTTAAATTGCATATATCATACGAAATTTTGAAAAATTTTAATGCACAAGTTGTTTACCTCAATAAACATAAAACATTTATTCTATGTAATTAACAATTTATATATTTTTTTTATTTTATATTTAAATGTAGCAATATACTACATATTTAGCATAATGCTTAGGTATACATTTTTTAGGAAATTTTTTTTTTTGGTTTAAGTAGGTAGAATGATAAATTTAATAATTGTGAAATTATAAATACAGAAAATAGTATACAAATTAAAATTATACATAAAATAATATTGTGTAATAGAAGCATTAGAAGCAACCCTTTAAAATGCCTATTAAAACAGTTAATTACTTCACCAACAACTTTGTAATGTTATGAAATGTATGATATAATTATTATTCTATAATAATATATTTAAAATTTTCACGGGCCGTTTAAATTAACGGACCCATTAATCGTATCGTATCGTATCAATACATCTTTAAATAGCAATTTTTTTAAGGATTTTTCACAAGACCTTTTTGATATACAGTAAAAATGCTTTAAAAGGTTAAGCCAGCACTCATGTAAACTCTAAAAATTTTAATTGAGTATAGATTGCACTTAAGTGCGTTATTCAACAGTAATTATCTAGTAAATCAATAAGAACAGGAAAATACCCACGAGGTTGAGAATATTTGAAAGTAGGTAATGAGTTATTACAAGTTCATGACCATTTTCGAGTGAAATGATACACGCTAAAAATCTTTTTTCAAATGCAATATAAATTAGAATATTTTTAATTTTAAAGATATGACGCTACTTTTTTCATTAAATTGTAATTTTTTTCGTTACCTATATTTTGAATTTTGAAATACTTTTCAATTCATTACATTAAATAATTTGTTAGATGATGATAAAGTATACATAATAATGGTTATTATATTATAGTGTCAATAGTACCAAACTCAATTATTTTTTAAATATTCTAAATAGATCAAAATGTGTTTATAAACTACAATTGATTAGCGAATATTTTGATTCTAGTATACTACTATCATCATTCATCTTTATGACTAAGTAAACATTTCTAAAATATAACTAACTGTATTAAATAATTGTTAAATAGGTGATTTTACTGCCATAACGTCATATTAAGTAACTATTCTATAATATGTTAATGTTACACAGTTTAGCTACTAAATATAGTTTGTATTCTAAAAAAGTCTATCATATCAGTAGTTCATCATATACTAAAAATTAAATATTAATAAAAGAGATTGTTTTTTGATTTTAATATTAAATAATTTAGTGTTATAGAAAATACAATTATTGTAAATAGAGAATGTAAGAATAATTGAAATAAATCATTATAATTCCTTACAGTTTGGTAGACTTATTTATTAATAAGAATTAATATAAATAAAACATTTTATTCTAGTTTATTATGTTAAGGAACATTGAATGAAAAACGATTAAATAATATGTAAAATAAAAAATAATTAAAACAAATATCATACTACAGGCGTATACAGACAATTTACAGCAATGGGATTGTAGCGAAAAAGAAACACGATAATCAATCACAATGACACATAATTAATACTAAATAGTACTTTTTGAAATTGTTTTGCTCCTATATTCGAATGAAAAATAGCTAGTACCTATAGTAGGCATCAAGTGAAAAACGATATTAATCGACAACACGACCCAAAACATTTTAACATATTATATGATTCCACAATGATCAAACATAACGGTTTGTATGAGTTTAAAATTAAAATATACATGATATTTTTATTTACCTTTTTATACTTAAAAAGTGGATAGTTTGATATAGATAGTTTCAACAATTGACTGTATAATATGACACTAACACAACTCGTGTTGTGTTAATGAAACATAACTGCAGTATAATTGACGTACATTTCATAAATAAAATTAAGTAATGAGTTTAAAAAAAAAATCAATTGTAAAAAAAAACTATAAAAGTGTTTAAGACGATTCCACGCGAACAAACTATATCGAAGAAATTACGGTCTGGACATGTGCCACACGTTCAGTAAACTGAAGGGAAAACGCTCAGCACGATGTTTTGTAGTATGATCATTTTTTGGAGAGTAGGAGGAGTGTACCTACCTACAGTATTATCGTAATATATTGGTGGTTGCATAATGTTATACACATTCAACAGCCAATTCGAATATAATATGAATGAAAAGTAATTTAACATTTACGTATAAAATGATGTTTTTTGAATTTTTATCAAACGTTTATTATGCGTAAATATTTATAATAGATAAACCATAGATCTATAAAACATAAATTTATTACAATTTCGGATTAACTATTAATAGATACTTTGTACCTATTAAATTATATAATAAATCTTGTATTGTGTAATAAAGAATTAATTAAGACTTAAATGAGTAAAATAATAAGATTAAACTAATCATTTACCTATCTGATATTACTTCCATTTTCACATTATAATATAGAAGGCACCTATCGCAAAAATACAATTTGCTATTTGCAGGACATTACTACTAAAGTTAGTTTTTTTAATAAAAAGGATAGAAATATAAAATACAAAGACAGGACTCATATTGGTTTGCCTTGCCTCATTACAGGATAATACAATAACTAAATTAAACAACAATAAAAACACATATTTTTTAATGTTATTAAATTATAGAATATATTTTTATAATATCGTAATTCTATCTTTTTTTCAATATTGAGATTTCGGCCAAGGACCAATATATTTCGACAATTATACACATGTAGGAATGCTACTAAGAATTTGTTACACAATAATATGAGTATTAGTAAAATTACAAAAGATATATTTTATATTAAGTTAAATCATAAATTCTGGGTTAATAAAGAAGGGAATAATAAGTTAAACCGTTAAAATTAAATTTTATGATTAGAAAAAATATGTATAATATGCAATATGCATACGAATGTTCTTCTAGTAATTATAGCGACATTTTAGTTGGAATATCCTTTAAGAGCTTATAATCTTATTATTCTAAGCTTCATAAGTTTATAGACCGAGATTACTTTTTCAGGGTTTAGAAGTTAAAATTGTGAATTTTATAAATTTTACCGGGTAATTTTTGAATGTACTCGTCATTGAGTAGGTCACTGCCGCAATGGATATTGTGTAGAATTCGATTTCAATGATAAATCATTGCATATAAAAAACGAATTCCGATTAGACATACGATGTGTTTCCATTTTTAGTGATATTTTATAATTTACTTTTTATTATAATACGGTAAGTTAAACAACTTTTTGACGAAATCATCACATATATGCTTATAACCAAATAAATAAAAATGAATGTTTGTTCGTTTGTTTCTCAGTGTTTCATCTATATAGACTCAAAACCTATGGACCATTTTCAATAAAAGTTCCATCGATAAATTCCTTGAGATTGGGAGCGTCTGTATCTTCGAATTTCAACCCCTATAGGTCACTGTATAGGGTTGCTCACGCATTAATGTTGTTTCGTCTCACAAAAATTAAATAGTTTTTTTGTTTATATAATGTAGGTTGCCATCATATCTACAGATAATAAAATAGTTATTATGATTGGATATAATTTTTTGTATATTCTATTATATTTACTTATTTAGGCATTTAAGTTACAATAAAGCTGTTCTATATTTCTATATAAATGTACAATTGAATAAAATATATTATTATATGTTAGAGACAATGTGTATGGTTAAGGTTTCTATATAATACTAAAATAATACTCAACAGATTTTGACAAAAAAGAAAATAGAATATTGAAGAAAAACTGAAGCTAAACGGAAACGATAGATAGATATATATTATTATAATAAATAGTCGGCTAATACAGATATTATTATTCAGGTTACATCTAAATGACGCATAATATGTAAATCCACATTTTTTGCATATAAACATTATTTGGGATCCCGGAGGTGTCGTAAGAGTATTAGAATAGAAGTCACGGGTAACG
>NC_042495.1:81604819-81605891 GCF_005508785.2 Acyrthosiphon pisum
GACTATGTTGCGCGTGGGCCAGAGAGAGAAAACTAATAGTGTGCTGACATCCTCTTAACAGTCTATAAGTGCGATTAAATATATAGATAATAATATAAGTCATGTGCAGTAGCGTACCCGATGAGGGCTAAGAAAGCTTCGACTGCCCATCCCCCCGTTGAGAACGTTAAAATACAGAATTGTTTTAAGCTCTTCAATATTGGAAAACTTTAAACCTAAAAAACATAATATAATACATAGGTACTATTGGTAGATACAATATTATACTGATTATACTTTATTCAATTGGTACTCAATTGACCACTAAATCACATGTTTTACCTAAAATAATATAAACATAATATGTTATCAGTATCACAGTATTAATAAATGTGATAATAATGTATTTATTGTTAGTTTAAATTTAATATTATTATCAACAGAAACCCGGCAAGATGTTTTTCCACTACTCCACTCATCAAATAATAAGTATGTGTACTGAATATTGGATAGTATCTATAATAAATAAAAATATTGATTAATGATTTCAAAGTGAGATACGTATTTAATATTCCCCCCCCAACCAAAAAAAAAAAATGGTTCACAGCTGTACGACATTGTCTCATATATGCTTTAAAATTTAAATACTTACAACTAATTAACTACACGTTCAAAATTTGATTTTTATAAATCGAAATACTCTGAAAAATATTCAGTTTTGGAATATGAAATTAAAAATGCGTAATATTACAATCATATATTAAATAAAAATAAAATTTAATATATGTCAAATACCAATGTAACATAAAATAATAACTAGGTAGGTACTATTTATGTATAATATGTTGTACCCAGTGGTAAAAATCATAGGTGCACGTGGTGCACGGCACTGGGGCCGGCAGGGGCGAAGGGTCCTTAGCGGATATACGTTAATTTTTAGATTCTGATTGGAACGATGAATGTATTGATTTTACAATGATGTGTTTTTTTTTTTTATTTTTTTTTATTTTTAGACTCTGAGTGGAACGATGAATGTATTTATTTTACAATGATGTGTGTTTTTTTTTTTTTTAATTTTATTTTTTTGTGTCTG
>NC_042495.1:81605941-81606728 GCF_005508785.2 Acyrthosiphon pisum
CATGGTTTTTTTGCTACACAGGAGAACACGCTAGATGAGATACAAAACCGTTTCATAACAATAGTAATAATAATATGAAGTTTGGTAGTGCATGTTTTTGTATGTTTTGGGTGTAAAGGCATATTTGGCATATAGTCGATTTTTTACAGTCGTTAGTGCATATTATTTCATAAAAATATTTTTTAGACAAATATTTGAAATGTTTCTTGTTTCTTATTTACTTTCCTGTTTACAAGATTGTAGTGTTTTGATTTATTTTTATTCAGTGAGTGTGTGACTACCTAATGTCCTAGTACCTACATACTTATTTAGATTTTATGCGTTTTACGAAATATCGCGGAAACAGTGTAATCGCTTCCACTACTATCCTCCACCGTATAAAGTGGCAGCTTCTCACCAACCAGCATTTATAATTTTGTACATTGCTACACTCTACAGTATAGTTTTCTTACACTCGCCGATGAGTTTACTCGTATGAGTCGTTTGCGTTTATCCATTCAATTTCCTGTTTTAGTGTTTTCATGTGAGGTATAGGTAGGTTACTACTGTACACATTATTCATATTTTATTTTAACAATGCCGAAAGAAAAACAAACAGTTGCGGGCCGTTTACAAAATTTTGTGGAGGAATTTGAATTTTTTTTTAAATTTATGGATTAATTCTTATTATTTTCAAACTTTTTCATGATTTTTTTACATAATGAATATTTTGAGTGCATAATTTAAAAATGTTAGAGCATATAAATGCATATTTTCGAACTTTTTAGTGCATATTTTAATGCATATT
>NC_042495.1:81606778-81635022 GCF_005508785.2 Acyrthosiphon pisum
AACGATTTTTGATATTTGTTATTATTCAAAAAGTATGAGTCGTAGACACTTGAAAATTTTACCAGTTGTTTAAATTGACATTTTCTTTATATAGTTTTATTTTCAAAATATTTCACTAATTTTTAATCTATTTATAGGCAATTGAAATAATCGATTTTTTTTGATTTTTTTTTTTATAAATGTTGATAAAAAAAAATTAGCTGGGACAAAATACTTGAAAATTTAATAGAAGGGTCCACATATGTTGTTCTAACTCCCATTCAAAAATTATAAAAATACATAGGCACAATTTTTTTTTATAAGCATTTAAAGTTCAAATTTTGACTAAATACGTAAAAATTACGGCAATGTTCAAATAATCTTAAACAGAAATTCATAAAAGTTTTTCTTTTTAATTCTAAGATTTGGAAATTTAATACAAGGCTCCTAACATATTTTTACAATAGCAGTTGCAAAATAAAAGGAATACATTGTCACAATTTTTATTTATAAGCATTTAAAGTTCAAATTTTGACAACATATTATGTAAAAATCACGAAAATTCGTAAATTATTTTATGCTAGAAATTCATAAAAAATTTTCCTTTTATATCTAAGATTTCAAAATTTAATACAAGGCTCATAATATATTTTTACAATAGCAATTGAAAAATAAAAGAAATATATAGTCACGATTTTTTTTTTATAAGCATTTAAAGTTCAAATTTTGACTAAATACGTAAAAATTACGGCAATGTTCAAATTATCTTAGACAGAAATTCATAAAAGTTTTTCTTTTTAATTCTAAGATTTGGAAATTTAATACAAGGCTCCTAACATATTTTTACAATAGCAGTTGCAAAATAAAAGGAATACATTGTCACAATTTTTATTTATAAGCATTTAAAGTTCAAATTTATACGAAATATGTCAAAATTGCGAAAATTTGCAAGTAATTTAGTGGTTGAAAAATCGTAAAAATTTTTTCTTTTATAACTAAGTTTTTAAAATTTGGTACAAGGTTCTCCATAAGTTTTTCTTTAAAAATAATATATCCTAGACTGACAAATCATCTCCGTTCAGAATCGTTTTTCGTATACAATGATATAATATCATTGGATTCAAATTTAATTCCATCCATTACAGTAACCCACTTGTAACCTACTGTACAGCAGAGCGACATCCACGACTTACCCGCCTTTTTTAAAATTAATTATCGTAATACATTGGCGAAAATAGAAACATCTGCTGGTTAAGCATTGATTACTTAATAGAAGATGTAATAACTTGTATATTGTGATAAGTGATAACTATAGATTAAAATATACAAATTACAATAGTTGCTAACATATATATTTTCATAAAATAGTTGTATTACTAATAAAGTAATAATTAATAAAGAATGCAGTTTAATAAATAATGGTTACATTATATAATAAAGTATTAATTACCTAATATTTTCAAAAACAAAAGTTATAGTTACAACTTACGAGTAGGTATATAAGTATAAACGATTACAAATTTTTCTTGACAATATTTTTTTGTTTAGTTAAGTTATCTTGCAATAGTAAAGTTAATGTCTGTGGCAGTCGGGGTCATTATCGCCTCCGCTAACGCACATCGGAAGTAAATAAATTGTCCTTGCAAATCACAAAACCCGTTATTAGGAAGGTGATCAGAAATCACATATAATATATCCAAACATTTTCCCGATTTATTTTACTTAATAAACCAATTAAGTTAAAATATGAACAAGTCTAACAATATAGACGTTTTTAACTAATTTGAATTCATAATTAAATTATTTTTAAAATTGAAAAGATAATTATTATTTAAGTCGGCCAAAATTAAAAGAGTAACTAGCTAAAAATCGATGTACTATGATATGACATTAATATTTTTAATCACCATGAACCTACTCACTTTGTTGCACATACTCATAGTACCTACTTAGTAATATGAAGTAATTTTTAATAAATATATATAGATCTCGGTGAAAATAAACAAATAGGTACCTACAAATTACAATATGTGTTGTTTAAGACATTTTTGATAATAGCTAATCTAAATATCGTTAATTTTAATATAAAATACACAAATGAATACAAATATATACCTATTCAATCATTTAATTTTAAGTAATACATAATTTTAATCAGAAATAAGGATAGATGAGATATAATGCTTAATATAATATATAAGTAACTACATTACCTATATAATTACCATTAATTATAAATAATATATCGTTTTAATATAAATATTTATAATCAATTTTAGGTATTAGGAACAACAAAAATAAAACCGAAATATTATTGTCGTATATAGAAAAAATGTAGGGTGATTTGACGTGATCAGCGCGAGCACTGATAGTATTATTCTCACGTTTAAGTAATAAGTACTATTATTCTAGTACTTACTATAGTTACTACCTATACCGGGCTATACTATTATTACACTTCAAACTTCTATTATTGAATTAAACATTTAAAAAAATAAACACGCAGGTCAATATGTTGTGTTAAAAAATTTGAGGAGTCCGATTCTAGAGAAAACTTGACTTCATTATTTTCTTAAGCATCTTTAGTTACTTTCAAACTAATATTTTTTATAGAGTTTTAACTATAATTTACATTTCTCACTCTTATATTTTTATAAGTATAGGTAATGGGTACCTAACACAATAAATATTTGAAAAAAAATGTATATAAAATATTTTTATTATTTTTTATTAGTGATTAAAAAAAATTACAATATTTATTCTATCACATTATACGTTAATACTTTTTCATTTTTCATAGTTATTTTGCTTCAAAGAAAGAAATGTAAACATAGTTTGAAATTAAACTCAGAAAAATCAGGGAAAAGGTATAGGTAGTGAAAAATACAATTTTATTTTAACAAAAGTTAAATAAATTAAAATAAACGACTCGTACTTTTCTAAATTCACTTATATGTGTAAATAAAAGAAGTTTAACCTATAAATACATATATATATATTAAGTATATAATATTTCAAAGTTTAAGTAAATATTGCTATAGTGTAGCATTACCATTTTTTTAGATCACAATTTATGTAAGCTAATCTTCAATTATATTAGCAACTACTGTCTATTCAACAGAACATGGTATACAAAATATTTTATACATATTTAGATATAATGCATATTGCAACTTCAATTACGTATGTATTACTCTTAAGTTAAACAATAATTTAAGGATGCCACAGTCGCATTTATTGTCAATTTCTTACACAAACGTAAAACATAGAACATATTAGGACATAATATAATACAACCCAACTGTGCCTGAACGTCAGTTTTTTACGATATTAAAATTTTTAAGCAAGTTATGAGCATTATTTTAAAATTTAAATATTTTACATGATCATAACTCCCATGGAAATTTAAATATCGTAAAAAATGTTGTTTAACGATCGTTAGGTTCAATAGGTCACTCCCGGCCATTTTTCATTTTAATATTTTGTCATCTTCAGCCGATTTATTCGGGTCAATACCTTTGAGGTTTTTTAGTTGACAGAAATTTTGAAAACTATGCCTTACCAATCACCACTAAGTTCAAATCATAGATTCGAATTATAAGGCGGGTTCAAACGAAACGGCATGAATAAGTTTGTCACAATATTATTTTCCAGAGCTTTTTTTGGATGCCGAACGGCAAAATTGTCCATCGGTCTGGTAAGCCTGGGCTACATAAAAAACCACAAAGACTACATCACTATAATACATCTATACTGCACTATACCATGCTGCTGTGTGGACGTATTTTCATCAAAGTCGGGGCAACAAAAATGCAACATAATGCCGCAATACAATTTTCGCATGTCGTGATACGTATTTGAAGCGCGGCATGGAGCCACTTAATGCGGACTTATCTTTATATAATCTACTGAATTATAATTTATAACCAAATAATTTTCCAACTTTAACCTTCAACGATAATCTTAAATTCATTATCAGTCCACTATTACAAAATCGTTTCAACAATAAAATCTTTAGTAAAGTTAAAGTAAAACTTTATTGTTATTCTATTAGGTAAAATACTAAACATATGAATAAAGTATAAATACCTATACATTTATATAATATATATATTATATACCATACGTTTTAAAATAAAACGATGAAGATTAAAATATGTACACAAAATGTATAATTTATTCCATATTTTTACTAACAAAATAGTTGATGCTGTAATGAAAAATGATGTTATTATTTATTACTTGATTTTCACTGTTTCCAATAACTAACATTTAACTATTAAAGTATTAAACGGAAGCATTTTTATTACAAAATAATTGGCCAATGGTTTGCTTAAAGCTTAAAATAAAATCAATAACACTGAATTAATTAAGAGGATCTATAAATATCTATATATAAGACATACTTATACAATGGTGGATACGCTAAAAAAAATGTAAAAAGTACGGTATAGTTTTACTTCAACACATCGAGTACAAAAGAAACTAAACATGGCACTATGGCAGTGCAAAATGAGAACTGAAGAAGAAAACCTTGAGTGACCAAGGTGAACATGAATGCACTGCTATTAACTTCCACAATATTATACATAAGAAATATTATATAGGTATTATTACATATATAATTAATAACATCTAGTTAAACATACTACCATCTTCATCTTTACTACTCGTATATTATGCGGAAATAAAATTGGTATTCATTTGAAATCAAAATAACTAATTATAAATAGACTGTACTACCGCAGTATATAAAAAACACTGTTTTTAGTGTCAACTACATGGTGATTACTGATTACTTATTAGCTTACATTTAATTATTTACATTCGATTAAGCTATACATTAAAATAAAAAAATATACTGTATTATCCATTTGTAAAGGGTCTAATTGTTTTGTTCAGGTATCCGGTATGGGGAATTCCTTTCTGCCTCTATAGAATTTGAACAGTTTACGATAATATATTTAATGTTATGCATGACTGTCGACTACCAACTATTTTATAACTGGTGTCGCGTGGCATAGCATGTACCTGAATTATTATATCTAATAATTTGTATGATCAGAAATTTAAAAGTCGTACCTAATAGCCGTTTACTTAATAAAAAAGTGTATTCTTTTATTTATTGAGTGGATTTTTTAATTTCAGGAGTTGCAAAAAAATATGAAAAATTGAAAACCTAAATTGAATACCTAATTAATAAAATATACCGATGAATCATTTTGTATTAAAAATTAGCTTGACCATATTTTATCTCACCGCTTATTTTTAAAACAATATTAATTTCAATGTTTCAAACAGTAAACATAATAAAAAAAATACAAATATAACAATTAAATACCTAACAAAATAGGAATAAGGCATTTGATATCAGAGTTTAAAACTAATTGCAATACACTAATATACAGCGTTGATCGATGCACCTACATGTAACTTTTGACGTCATAAATACTCAAAGATAATAATTGAATGAGGTATTATACATAATTATTATGGTATACTCATGCGTATGTTTTGTACAAATGAATAATTGAATTTCTACTATGTGAGCATTATGTTTATCAGTGTGCTTCTAATAGTAGATAAGTGTATTGTGATAATAATAATACAATAAACTCTAAATATTATACGTATTTATGGCAGTATAAAAAAAACTATGAAAAACGAAGTATAACGTAACATAATACTACCTATACGGAACATTTATATAGTTGTAATAAATTAGGGGTTTTACAGAAGAATAAAACAGAAAACAGCATGTGGATATCACAAACTGTTCAAAATAATACTTTTCAATAATAATCTAGGTCTTAACGATTTACATATCTCGATGTTACTCGATTCTTGAATTAATATTATTATGGTATGAAGTATGAACTGAAAACACAACTACGTCTCGTTATTGTGCAAACCGACGTCAGAATGTATTATTTTTTTTTTTAGAATTTTTATTTACACATGATTACTTAAACAACTGTTTTGAACGTGCTTCCTCGCATGTATATTGTATATTGTAATAACAATAGACACTGGCGTAAAATCCGTTTTGTCCGTTCCCGAGTACACGCGCAACCTAGGATCATTTGTTTAAGGTTGGTGACTCGTGAAGTCTACAAATACAATGACTACAGCATAAAATACAAATGTTAACACATACATACGACGCAAGCCATGAACACATACACAATGACGAACCTACATGATGTTTCGATCATGGTTATTATATTATTATTATTAATTTATTACTAACAGTCATATTACATTATATTAAATTCCCTGGCGTTCCAACCACTGTTGAATTTTCATGTTGTAGGTACCTATACTATTATATTATTTATATATTTTCAAATTTCGCGTACCTTTCGTGTGGTGTGGAATCGAAACTAGTAGATACGACGTCGGTTCGAATAAAACAATATGATATTATATTATTTTCGTTGACGGTCTCGCTCGTTTTGTATGGTTTATTACGATAGTTTTCAAACAGCAACAGAAACAACAGCAAAAACGACGGCGCACTAAAATTACGGGGGAATGACCGGACGACGAAAAATTAAAAAAAAAGAAGTTTTCCTCTTCTTTCTATTTATTAATCATATTATTATTATAACGAATAAATAATATTAAAATAGACATTAACGATGACGAAAATACAACGGTGGCGACGATATCGATGGTAAAATAATGACAACAACGGGACCAGTTAAATCACGTACGGAAAACGCGCGCACGCAAGTAGTATTTTGTGCACCACACGGACGGCGTCGGTCGACGAATCAACCGGCTGTCGGCATTACTCTGCGGCTCAACGAATCTGCGCGGCCGCCGTTCCTTCATCGGGCGCGCTTTTGCTCGTGTACCGCGCGCGCACAGGTGGTGGTACGACGTCGGTTCAACGCGACACCAAGACGTATGTGGTAGTGGCGGTGGTGGTGGCGACGGCGGCGGTGGCATAGGCATAGGCATAGACACAGTAATAATATAATGTTACAGGCCCGATAAGGTCTCCTTCCTGGTGAAGAACAAAAAAACGGGCCGACGAGTGAACCATATAGTTCGGCGCTCGGGCAACACCCCGTGCTGACTGCCCAGTATTACCGGTTTCTACAGGCGACGGACGTGTATAACAATAATAATGCAATAGGTATCGTTTTATAACTTATTCAAGTGTTTGACGAAGATTTTTTTTATTGTTTCGTTTTCCCTAATCGATCCCCCCTCCGAATTAACTTCTAGTCTTTTATTTCTCGTGACACACGATGGATATACATTTTGTTAGATTCTGAGCAGAGGTGATAAATGTATTGATTTCACTATGATGTAAGTTTATTTAATTTGTATTGTCTAAAATTTGTATGGTAGAAAAAATGCTTAAGTCTTAAACTTTGATCATGCAATAATAATAAACACTTAAAACAGGGTACAATGTAAACAATGTATACATTTTCCTAATGGACAGTGAGTGGAAAGATCATTATGTTATTACATTATTAAAATATTATACTCAAACTCAATATCATATCAATAGACAATATAGTAGGTACCAACGTGTGTGCGAATTAAAAATTTTTATTGTATACCAAAGAATAATGTTACTCTTGATAAACTATTACTTAGGTACCGACATTTGAGGTACCTCCGTTATATAATTTTATCACGTTATGGAATTAAAATAGCAGCGTATATGGAGGAAGCCTATATTTAAGTCATGTACCATACCTTATACTACCATTTTATTTTGTTTGAAAACAATATAAGCTATGTGCAACAACCTTGTATATTTAAGCCAGGGTTCTCTCTTCTACACGTACACGTGCAACATAGTAAAAACTACACATTTTGCGTTAAAATTGCAGTACAGTTGATGTAGTGAAGCGATAAATATTACAAAAACATATTTGAATATAGAGTCAAATGTATCTATATAAAATATATGATATCAATTGAGCAACATTTTTGAATTTCACACCCTAATTTTTAAAAATTTGATTTGAAAATTAGAACAGTTTTCAAAACATAATTTATTGTTAATAAATAACTATTATAGTTAAATTTAAAAAATGTGGCTATTGATCAATCAATATACCCAATCATCGCCCATCGGTAGAGCTAATAATCCTGGCATTAAAATGTAAACATAAAATATATATAATATTCTGCGGTTTGGTGCAAGAAATGTCACATTTGGACGAATTAGAGATTGTTTGACTAATGCCATTAATTTTTGATTATGTTACTTGTGTTAAAACGGTCAATGTCTGTAATACAGTATGACCAACTCAATACATACATTTCCCATTTTGACATTAATCGATATAGAAGTACCTATCTATGTATATATATTACAAGCATATCTCGACATTGGTCACGTATTATAAATATATAGTTCATAATGCCTTCTAGCCACAACATTGACCATTTCGAAATCAATCAATAAAGTTTATAAATATAAGTTACTAACATTATTTATGTGCAAATGGATATTATTATCAGATTGTAACAAAAAAAGTCGAGTTATTTAATTATTAAAAAAATTGTATTTTGTACTTACGTTTTTGGTCAATGTCAGACATAAATAATATTAATTATTTACCAAGAATGCCAATATCAAAATAATATTAATACATTATCTGAATTCGCAGAATAAAAATGTTTCATAAAATTAAGAATGAAAAAAAATTAGCCTATTATAAAATTTAATTTCCCACCCAATAATGTTATATTTTGACATTAGCCCTTCTTGCACCAAACCACAGAATTAAAAGTATTATAAGTTTTAACATTCTTCAATAACATATTTATGACATATTTGTATTTAATGCATTTATAACTAAAAATATTTATATATTTCCTCAAAAATTGGATAGGTATCGAATTTTTTTTAAATTAAAAACTGGTTAAAACAAGTTATAAACATAGTTAGTAGTTTTATACAATATATTAGGTAATAGAGGTAGGTACACCGTGCATAATAGATTAACGTAAAGCTCTACATGTCTACACGTAATAATTTTTCTGTATATACTGAATCTACAATGTCAGTTAATTTAACAAGTTACAGATACCTATTGGATTTCGTTATAGTATATTATATTAGATATATATTATCAAAAAACGATCACTTATCTATTTTTAAAAATGTTCAGACATCAGTAATTTATTAATTTCACACTCTTATGCTATTTAAATATGTATCTATTTTTGGAACTTTTATAATTATTTTATTATATAATAACAAAAAGTAAAAATTATAATAATCTAATAACTTAAAAAAATTAATTAGAAGATTGGCGACATTATAATATCAAAACAAAACAAATTGCACAGTTTGCGAGTAATGTAGCATCATACCAGTGATTTCCTTCAAAAAGATGACTCGGCTATAGTAAAGGGGATAAAATAGTCAATGAGTATGTAATAGTCTAATAAAAACGTATTACCTACCTAAATACGACGACCTCTACTGCGGCCTGCCGTGCTCAACATGGTTACACGGGGTGGGGCAATATTAGCTTATTATTGAGCAATTATTAGTGGGAACAGTTGTTTAACAATAAGCCATTGTAGTAAATTTAGGCAATAAAACGTTTTGATAGGTACATGCAAAATATAGGTATTTATATTTATATTTATTAATGCTATACAATTTACGTTAAACTTATTTGAATTGATTTTTAGCAAGTAGATACTTTTAATGGCAGGTGTCTAAAAGGGTCAAATCCACAGGATTAGGGAGGAGCAAAATAAAATTACTATAAATTACTATAAGAACACCGTCCTTATAAAACACCAGACGTTATAGATTAGCTAAATAGACTTATAATATATAAAAATGTATTGCAGATCAATACAATTAACAAATTTAATTTTTTTGATGCAGATAATACAATATAATAACACTAAAATTATTAAACTAAATGACAAAATCCATAGCTCTTCTTCTATTAGCGCAGCAGCAAAGCGACCATAAATTGGGGTGTATATTTAAAGGTGCCAATCCAAATACTTATACAGTATTAAATATTTAATTAAGTAGACAGTTTCAAAATGAGGACTTATAAAGAATTATGGGTATTTTGTAACTTGAAAACGAAACATCACACTATTCGTAGGTAAGGTAGGGAGAGCGATCGCCTGATTGAAAGTCACTGCAAGTTCAATAAACTAAAATATACTACAGTATATTATAAGTTCCCAACAAATCTCTATATTATTAAAATTGATTGATTCTCGTTAAATATTATAAATATCATAAAATTAATGAATACTGACCAAGTTCCTTTGACCCGAAATATTAACTAAATATAATTTGCTACCGGAAACCACCCTCGATGTTGTAAATCGAAGCTTTTTTTTCTACTATAAAAAGTGAGGTACAAAAAAATTGAAAAATTGTAAAAACCCATCCATAATTTAATCTCTTCACTCAGAATTTAAAATATACGTAGCATATTTTGACAATCAAATGATGAGTTTTTTACTCAGCTTATAGAATAAACAACTTTAATAGCTGGTAATTTATCGAATTTCAAGTTTATAGCCTAATAATTTAGTTAATAGGTGTGAATGATATGTACATTATTAATGTCCATCTATCTAAATATTAAATCATTTTTAAAAGCAAAATACAATTAATATAATATAATCAAAATAAATACAGTAAAAACTTAAAACTTTGGCAGATTTTTATTACTTATTAAATATTATATTTGTTTGCAGTTTGTTTCAATGACCCGCGTCGTGTATGTGTGAATTGTGAATACTAGTAAAAGACTGGAATAAATAAAGTACCAGTTTCAAGGTGAACTCGACAAGTTGAACAGCTCAAGTGAAGTCACAAGGAAGTATGGTAATCGTGATTTTGCAGTAGCTATGATATTTTATTCCTATACTTTTATCAATAACAAACCTGCTAAACTGGACTAACACCGCCAACGTGGTAAAAACTAGCTCACCATGGCCTTACACGAGGCTGTAAACACTCAGAATTATTTGACGCATTAAGGAAATTCGAACTGTATAGACTTATACAAAATAAAGGAACAATTTTATAAGTAGATAGATACACCAACATAATATATTGCATTTGTTGTCTTACCTATTTAATAAAAAAATCGTATACATTTTATTTTAAAATATTGTTTGCCGTCACCTTTAATGTATTTTAAATAATCTTTCAAATCTCTTATAAGTTACATAATAAAATAGGAAAATGGTTTTTTTTTCAAAAATAATATTATTTTATACAATACCAACTAAAATAATTATCATAATTTATACCGACACGAAAAGAAGAAAGATCATAATTCATAAGTCCATAAGACCATTCAAAAGATCAGATACATAGGATAACAAAGATTTGAAATTAGTAAACAATATAATTCTTTGAAATTCTACACCATTGATATGTAATATTTCACAAACTTCTAAAAAATCTTAAAATAACTTCTCAGTCTATCTATTTAGTTAATTTTGAGTCCTTTTAGTTCCCCAAATAAGTATTGCTTATAACAAAGAACGCATGATTGTTGAATTTAAAATTTATACATATTCTCGAATGTTTGCCAATGACTACTGCTGTATTGGGTAAATATAAAATATAAATGAATTTCTCTTGTTCAACTTTAAATTTTAACTGAACTATACAAACGGTATGATTTTAGAAATTAATTGAATTAAAATAGTTGCGGACGCTTAAATTTAATAAAAAAATATAAATAAATATTGTAAGTATTATAAAATGAGATATGTTGGATAATTATATTTATTATTTTTACCTTGTGCTTACAGTTAGGTATTATCTTAAAACCCTAAAATATAAATGCTGTACACAAAACGCTAGTAAATATTAAAGCTCTATCGTAATATTTTTTAAATAATCTTATGTACCTAGGCACGTAGCACTTCCTTAATTATTATGTTAGGTAGGTACATAACATATAAGTAATTTTACTCTCCCACGCAACCCCAAAAAATTACACTTGTGAAATAGATTTTGAATAATTTTTTTTTAATTTTTTAAAAACAGGATGTTCCATTAAGCCAGTGTCTACACTGTGAAGAGTCTACACTCATTAGTTAAATTTAAATTTTTTTGAAATTTAATTTTATTATACTTTAATGTTATTACAAAACAATATTTTTTATAATTTCTTATCTTTAATAGGTATTTTTTTACTTATTTACTTTGTTATGACAACATACATTTTTCGGAATATTTTGATACGCAAAATTGAATTTCAAACTAGTAGTTAATTAGTTAGAACTCACAACTTGTAAGTACCTTTTTTAAGTTTAGAAGAGCGGAGTAGTGACTAGTGGGCTTAAATTTTGAGGGGTACGAGGAAGGTGCCCTCTACTCAGCTCACCAAAACTTTAAATATGTATTTATAAGTTATAACTAATTAACAATAAATTACAAGATTAAAATTCTATTTAAGAGGACGTCACACCCGCCTGTGTTGTCTCCGTCTTACACACGTACGACAGACAAAACGCGTTTACGTACCTAGTTTGAGTAGAACTCATTCAACTTTGGTGTTAGAATAAAAACACCTTTTACAAAATTAAAAGATGACAATATTTTGGAGGACAAGACGTTGAGTTTTTTTTAAAAATTACAATTTTGAAAAGTTAAAGGTATTTTAAAAGTGTTTTAATGTTTGCTATTTCTAAACGATATAATGAACGTTATATAGGATATAATGTAAAAAAAAAGCAGGTAAGTGGATGTCGCTCTGCTGTACAGTAGGTTACAAGTAGGTTATTGTATAATGGGTTGTATTAGACTTGAATTCAATGATAAAATATCATTGTATGAGAAAAACGATTCTGAGCGTAGACGGTTTGTCAGTCTGGATATTTTATATTGTTATTATTTATTTTATCATGTTAGTTGAATTAATATTATAATATTATAATTTTTTATTCGTTTCTATGGTGATATACAAAGCGTTAGAAATTAAAATCCCATTATTACCGTTTTTTCGTAATTTTTCGGTGGTTTTTCCCGTGGCATTAAATAGTTATTGAGAAAATCGGAAAATAACCTCTCTAAAGTACCATCTTGATCCAACTTGCTAAAAGATAAGGTACTATATGTTGAAATCGAAGGACTTCTGGTAGAAATTTTGTATACAGGATATAAAAAGGAAAAAAATAAATAAATAAACACCATTGTAAAACCAATAGCTTCCTCGCTCCGCTCAGAATCTAAAACGCAACGACTTGCCCTCAGAAATATTGTCACAATTCAATTAAAAAATAAAAAAAAATAAAAATAATAAGTATGTTTACTCTAGAACCAAAATTGAGCGATTTATACTCAAGACGGCGTAAACGCGTTTTGTCTATATGGTACGTGTTAGACGGAGACAACGCATGCGGGTGTGACGTCCTGGTCCTCTTAAGAGGATATCAGCGCACTAAATGTTTTCTCTCTCTGGCCCACGCGCAACATAGATAAAACGCATTTACGCAAAATCATTTTTTCTATGTGTTTAAGTAATCTTAGAGTAAAGTCACCTATTACAAAAAAGATAATATTTCTGAGGGAATAACATATCGATTTTATATTTTATTATTATTTGACTTTGTATTCGACTTTCAAAATAAATAAAAAAATTTTGTAAATTTAAATGATGTTAAAATTGTTTTGAGACAATATTTAGACAAACCGATATGTCATTCCCTCCAAAGTATTATTCTCTATCATTTTTGTCATGGGTGACTTTACTCTAAGATTACTTAAACACATAGATAAAATGATTTTGCGTAAATGCATTTTGTCTATGTTGCGTGTGAGCCAGAGAGAGAAAACAAATAGTGCGCTGACAGCCTCTTAAGTATCAAAAGACTTCGAATAATGTTCAGGTACAGTATACAAATTAAAATACCGTCACACAAAAATGTAAGAATTTGAAAAATTCTAAAAAAATTTTAATTAGAATTTTATTGTTTCTCAATAATATACAACTATGTAAACAAAATTAAAAACATCGAAATAATTAATTTACGCTTAAGTAAGACACTGTATTAAAATGGCTCACCTAGATAAGGAAAAATTGTTTTTTGTTGATTAAATATTAAATTTCGTCGAATATTATTTACAATAATTATTATATAAAATTTTCATAACTATACGTAAATATTTATTGAAAATTTCAAGTAACTACGGTTTTATATTTTTGTTTCATGCTATAAAGTTTTTTTTCAAAAACTACTGTTGCGGAAATATTCCCGTTTTTCTGGCGTTTCCTGTTAATTTTTCCTGATTACTTATATTAAAAAATATTGGGAATATTATACTTGTGAATGGTGGGGGGGGGGGGGGCAAGTATCAACTACATCAAACTTTCTACCAGAATCCACCCAAACATTTTTACTACTCCCAAAATTTATGACATAGAAATACACATTTTAAAACCAAAATATTCATTATTCTACTCAGAATCTAAAATAGATTAAATTCTGAGGCCTGAATATTATTGGTATTATTACTTAATAAAAATCATTGTTATATGTACCAACTAGTTTACCTTCATTTGTTAAGTATCACATTATTTATCTGCCATATTGTTATAATCTTGGTTATAATAGATATAAGTAGTATTTAAAACTATCAATCCCTATAAATGCACACAAATTTAATAACATAATAATAGTTAGCATGAAAGTAAGTGAACATCGATTAAAAAATCTATCTACCACTAAACATAAATAATTATTATATAATTTGAATATGTTATAAACTTCAATGAAAAAAAAATAGTTTTTATTTTTATCTTAAATTTACAATGTTTTCTTACCATAACTAGAAATATTCCGAAATATTCATGGCACAATAATAAAAATGTCATAATAATTCAATACCTAAATATTGATCAGTTTGTATGAATTAATGACTTAAAATAAATTATTTAAATTACTATAAAATTATAGGAACCAAAGTAAAAATAAATGTTACTTATGAAGTTGTGACATTGTTATTTATCTATCTTATCTGCCTGCAATAATGATATGAATACATATAGCTAAATACTTAATGGGATTTACAGTTCCTACATTTGAGTTTAAAAATTATAATTAAAATATATTTGCTTGAAAAACTTCGGACAATTGGAAAGTATTGAAACTTTTTAAAGACCTATAAGTGGTAAAAATTGATAGTAACTTTTTTAGTTGATGTCCTAATAACATGGATGTTAGAAACAATAATTATAGGTAGTAATAAAGCTAAAGAAATGCTAGAATTGTAGGCATGTCAATGTCAAGAAAACATGACTTGTGCTGTTATAAATATACCAATGTTTGGATTATATAGTGTTTGTTGAAAAATTGTCATTACTGTATCAACGGGCGGTATTAGGTACAATAAGATAATAATTATCATCTTATTTAAATAGCCCTGACCAAAACTAAGTACTATGTTATCTAAATGATAAGTACATAGTATAGATAGTAATTATTAAGCAATTTATAAATAAACCAACAAATAAAAAGAACTAAACATAGATCCGGAAAAAAACAGACTGTTGATCATTTTTATCAAATTTCAACAACTGTAATCATAGGTACCTATACCGAAAACAAACTGTTGATTGTTGATGTCAAGACTTCAACGGAATAACAAAATTTGATTTACATACAGTTTTATCAAAATTAAATAATTGGTGCCTACCAGTACCTACATAATATTTGTATTATGTGATAACAAGTAACACCTTTAGGCTTTAGTCTTTAGTTCTTTACCAAACAAGACAATAATGTTCAGAATAGAAATAAATGAAAGCACATGATGAACAATAAAACCCCTCTCTAAATAGTAGGGGTAGATTAGACATGTTAGCCATACAAGTTTAATTTACTCCATGTTTGGGGATGGCTTACCTTTTTAAAAGTTGAGGAGCCAGGTTGATCCGGTCGGAGCGTTCTTGAAGTTGGATAAATTATCTACTGGTCACTGGCTGATTGCATACTACCAATGCGTTTTGTTTAGTGGATTTTTAGACGTGATATCAAAGGTAACTATAATTACACGCACGACCACACACCGGATCGTCTTCGTTACTAAGGGGTAGAAATTTCGTGAGTTCGTGACCGCGGTGTGATTAACGCTAACGGTTATGATAAAAAAAAACCCTAAGTAAAAAAAACAAGGAGCGTGTGAGGTTGAACGTGATTAATAAATACGAGAAAAACAACCACAGCGATCACCAAACAAAAATAAAAGAAAAAGACCCAAAGAATAACACTAAAATACAAGACCGATGCCGAGGACGACAAAGGAAATGGCCGGTAGCGGCGGGCCGCGGGCGCCACCTATCGAACAGAAAAGTAAAATGTGATATCGATTGCGATGCTTCCAAGGAGAATAGGTTTGTGAAATAATTTTGTTCATTCTTCGATATCGTATATACCTTATACCTTAATAATATAACCTACCTATTACCTATCATCTACTACGGATAGTTCTACATAGTCACATAGAGAGCCTATATAGATAATATACTATTACATACTTAGATCATATATGATCTAAGATTACATATAAAGGCTCTCTAGTCCTACCTTCTATTGTTCTATGGCCCTACACAATACTCGATTTAAGATAACGAAGATTTTCAAGAAAAAAAATTCGATACTTATCGATATGGACTAGTTAAATACCGACTCGTATCGAAGTCCGATACGGGTCCGATACGTATCGCTTGTATAATGTAATTGCACATGTAACTTCTTGAACGCTCTTAAATCTTGAAGATCAAATTTCTTTCTTGAAAATCTTGAATGTATTATATTCACGGTTTAAAAATAATATAAACTAATACCTATACTATAATAGGCCGAATTCTGCCGGTAAAAAAATCTGTTATCAGTCGGTTAGCGTTAACCGACACTTTACCGTACATTGTACCTATAATTAATCGTTTTGTGATAAAAATGGGGCCCCCCTTGGGAATTTTTAACTGCATGTACCTATAATCATTTTGTTCTATGCTGTTACCTTGGTATCGTCTAATTTTTTAATTTATAATTAGATGCTCAACAATATTTTTATATATTTGATATATCTGTGCCCTGTGGAATGTGGAATGGTCGAGATTTTCAAGGAAGAAATTGGAATTCAAAAGCGTTCAAGAAGTTACATTTGCAATATACAAGCGATACGTACCGGACCCGTTTCGAACTTATACTCCGATACCAGTCGGTACGTAAATACCATAGACCTATAAACTAATGAACAGTTCTTAGAGAGAGAGAGATAGAGATCAAGGGTACGATATAGAGTAAAAGAGAAAAGAGAACGTGTAGTAAATACAGTTTCATAATTATTTTTCTTTTTGAAAATCTTCATATCTTAAATCTAAGAAGATTATGACCTTGACCGTGCTTCATAGTAATATGATAAGTGTTATCATCATTGTTATCAATATTATTTGTTATGAAAATCGATCGATATATTCTGTGTGTGTTTCATCTACTTTCGATTTCCGAAACTGGTGAGTTAAAATGTATTGTGATGTATTAATGTAGTGTGTAGTGTACTCGTTTTAACGCTAATATTTATTCATCAAAAAATATTTGGTTAATCACGTTAAATCTAGACATTCATGTGTAAATTATTTTCGACTTTCGTGATCTACAAATATCTTTACTTGAAATATTTTTGACTATATAAATAGTACTTTTTATACTATCGATAATTTGAATTTCTTTTTTTACCCCCCAAATATATTCACAACACACATAACCTCACTTTACAGTTAACTTTAAGATTAAAGAAAGATTAAGTTTCTTTGAAGTTGAATTGTACATTTTAGTTAATCATAATAATAATTCATATTTCGTAGCATATTGAATTCTTTATTTACTTAGTTAAAAATGGAAGGTTCCGATGTTCCATTGTCTAAGAAGTATGTATGAACTTTACTAATTTTACTACTTTACTACCTAATTCTGTTTAAGAACGTTTCTATCCATAACATGGAATAAGATGTGTGACGTAGACATGTATTGAACTAAAATACTTATTTATCACTTTTCTATTATATTATCCCTTATAAAACTGTATTAATTGAATAGGATTAGGCAGAGATGAAATCATTGTTGAATAAATTAAGATTAAAAACTAGTAATTTGACAAAATGAGTGTATTTATGAGTCAATGGGCTAAAAAATCTATATACCAAACAAGATTTATATATACATCTTGTTGGGCTCAGAGGTATAGTAACATTTCATTCTGCAACTGGTATCGGAGTGAATGATACAAACATTTTGATATATTAAATAAATACCAAACCCGTATAATCTACATTTTATAGCACTAATTACTAATTTATTGACATTTAATTATAATGTTACTAGAATAGTTCTTATCATTGTACATAGATTCTTAACAGTTCAGCTTTAAAGAATTTAGTAGATTTGCTTTTATTTAAAACTAAAATGCATACCTATTTGAGTTTTAGCGCCAGTTGTACCAGCTCCGATTAAGGTTAACCGAAGTTTAATTGGCCGAATTTGCCCAGTGATAAAATCTTATCAACTGATTAAGCGTAATCGAAGTGTAACCGTAGATGGTACAACTGGCCCTTAGTTTGTTAGAAATACATACTTATTAACATTAAAATGATATATAGGTTTGCAGATCATCAATTTTCAATTTTGTATGAAGTGTTATTGCTAGACATGACAATTAATCATGATTAAATCAAACCAGTATATTAATATTATTGAATACAATTTAGGTTCCTATTGTTATATTAATTATTATCAATTGATTGATAAATTAATTTAATTTAATTTTGAAAAACAATATTCACGTTCACTCTGTATCCAGCTAAATTATCTATTTGTATCTAATCTACGTACACTGTAAATTATGTTTGTTTAGTGAGCTCAAACGACGATTAAAAGCTGAACAAAAAGCTAAGGAGAAATTGGAAAAAGAAGCGACTGTTCAGAAAAAATTGCCAGCAGTGAAGAAGGAAAGTGATTTGTCTGCTGCTACTAAATCTGCTGACATTAGTCCTAATGTAAAATAACTATGAGATTATTATACCTAAAGAGTTTCATTAATAAAAAACTAAATTATAGGAGTTCTTCAGTTTACGTCTTCAAACCATTGCTCAAATGAAAAAGGATGGCGAGGAACCGTATCCCCATAAATTCAATGTAACTATATCATTAGAAGAGTTCATTGAAAAGTTCAGTTCTTTGGCTGAAACTCAAATTTTACATGATGAAAAATATAGTGTCGCGGGTATGTTTTATACATACAAAAATAAATTATATTAGTGTTGTAATTTCAAAAATTTGCTCTTCCAATATCCAACCATAATCAGAGCCAATCATAAAATACTCTCCTACTTCAAAATCATTATTACTTTAACAAAATTACGCACAATTTAATAATTAATAATCATTTTTTTCTTAAGTAAAAATAACAATTAGTAGGTACATACATATAAGGGTGTAACAGGTATATATTATTATCTATATCTAATTTAAATTCTTTAATCCATACAATAGTTACATTTATTTGGTACTATACATATTTTTCACTTTAAAATGTTATAAACTATTAATTGTAATACACTTTAGTCTTAAATTCTAATAATTGTTTTTACTTAACTGATTAACTGTAATTGTCCTGTGCAGATAAAGCTGTATAACATATAATATATATGTATACACATATTTTTTTGGTTGGCAATGTCAATAAGATTATTAACTTATTAATTATTTATGTTTCAGGTCGAGTTCATGCTATTCGCGAATCTGGTCCTAAATTAATTTTTTATGATCTACGTGGTGAAGGTGTTAAAATTCAAGTAATGGCAAATGCTAAACAGTATACTACCGAAGAAAGTTTCCTCTCAGACACATCAAAAATTCGGCGAGGTGATATAATTGGTGTTACGGGTAGTCCAGGCAAAACAAAAAAAGGGGAATTGTCAATCTTCCCTCAAAACATAAAATTGCTGACTCCATGTTTACACATGTTACCTCATATGCACTACGGTCTAAAAGATAAGGAAACTAGATATAGACAACGCTATTTAGACTTGATCATCAATGAACATGTGCGTAACAAATTCATAGTAAGAGCAAAAGTGATTTCCTATGTTCGCCGGTTCTTAGACAATTTAGGATTCCTTGAAATTGAAACTCCAATGATGAATATGATTGCTGGTGGGGCAACTGCAAAACCATTTATCACCCATCATAATGATTTGAATATGGATTTGTTTATGAGAGTGGCTCCAGAACTTTATCATAAAGTAATTATAATTATACATTTTATTTATATTATGTCTATTAATTATGTTTACTTTGAATAATAGATGCTTGTTGTTGGTGGTATTGACCGTGTGTATGAAATTGGTAGACAATTTCGTAATGAAGCGATAGATTTGACACACAATCCTGAATTCACTACATGTGAATTTTATATGGCATATGCAGATTACAATGATCTAATGCAAATTACAGAAGATCTCTTATCTGGTACTATTTGATATAGAATAAAAATAATAAAGTATAAAACTAAATGATATTTTAATATCATTGCAGGTCTTGTAAAAAGTATTTATGGCACATATAAAATAAAATATCATCCTGATGGTGTGGATGCCAACACTGAAGCAGTAGAAATAGACTTTACTCCACCATTTAAAAGGATGTACATGTTCCCGGCCTTGGAAGAAATTCTTTCAGTTAAGCTTCCTAATCCTACCGAACTAGCTACAGTTGAAGCAAATAAGTTACTTGACGATCTTTGCTTAAAACATGAAATTGAATGCCCGCCACCTAGAACTTCAGCCAGACTATTAGATAAAGTATTCACTATAATTTAATACACATTTTATTAATATGAATAGTAAAACATAATGTTGGATAAACCTTATGTTCAATGTTTTCTAGCTTGTAGGTGAATTTCTTGAAGAAAAATGCATAAACCCAACATTTATTTGTGACCATCCACAAGTAATGTCACCTTTAGCTAAATGGCACCGTTCCATACCTGGTTTAACAGAACGATTTGAATTATTTGTCATGAAAAAAGAAGTATGCAATGCTTATACAGAATTGAATGATCCTATGATTCAGAGAGAGCGATTTGAGCAACAAGCAAAGGTTAGTGATGTGATCTGGTGATCAACATTAAATAAAAATTATGGTTTTTTTAATTTTCATAAATATCATATCTTTTGTTGTTGATATCAAAAACTTTAACTACAAGGGTTATTACTTATTACCTTAAAAGGACGCCACACCCGCATGTGTTGTCTCCGTTTCAGAAATTCAAGTCTAATGCTGTTAGCTTAAAAATTAAAGTGAATCGACTTATTTTAAAACTTGATGGTTAGAACATTTTCTGTGTTTTGTTGGAAGTTTTTTATGATAATTCAGTTCTTAAGTGTGCTATGTGTGTATAATAAATGTTAATTAAAAATGCTCACAACTCAATTAAAAACTGAATTATCGTAAAAAAAAACCTCCAACAAAACACAGGTAATGTTCTTACCATTAACTTTCATAATAGGTCGATTCACTTTAATTTTTAAGCCAACGGCATAAAACTTGAACTTCTGAGCATAAATTTAGTATGTTACGCGTTTGTAAGACAGAGTCAACACAGTGAGTGTGGCGTCCTTTTAAATAGTATTATTATTATTATTACTTATTTAACATATTAGTTTCTATTTTATCATTTATAAATTGAAAATATTATAATATTTGTTAATTTTGTATTTAGGATAAAGCAGCTGGTGACGATGAAGCCCAATTGATAGATGAAAACTTTTGTACATCATTAGAATATGGCTTACCTCCTACAGCTGGTTGGGGTCTTGGTATTGATCGTTTAACTATGTTCTTAACAGATTCTAATAATATTAAAGTAAGTGGCATGTTTGAGTTAAGAAATTATTTAAAACAATTAACTCGGCGATTAGTTTTTTCTAAAGGTTAAACTACTGCACAATTTATTTTCATTATCTGGGTAGTATTATTCAGTATACATTTAAAAAAAATATATATATAAGCTTAAAAAAATGTTTTTGTACAATATATAGAGAAAATAAAATAAGATTGGATCATGATACTATTGACCATATTTACCCCATTAGACAACTTGACATCTTGTATGTTATTTTTATTTACAATCTGATAATGTACTTTTCCGTATAAAGCTTATTTTTTAATTGATCTACTTTATTAATTTTGGTTTTATTATCTATTTTATTATTTTCATATTATCTAGGTATATGAAGTATAAGAAAGTAACTTTTTGTAAATTAATAACTTCATATTTATTTATAGCCAATTAGAAATTATACAATTTTATGAACTATTGATTTTTGTTAATAAACAAAATGTTTAAAAATGTGTGGCTTGGCGCGGTGCTCAATGCGACTGAGAGTAAGTAACCCCGCTGCTACTAATTCCCGGATGGGTGACCACCCGGGTTCGTAGTAGTTAAAACCTTGTCACATATACACGTGTTTGCTTACCTACCGTAACAACACCTTTATGTACCAACCTAACCTACCACAGTTCATAGTCTCTTCAACAGCTAATGGCTTTAGTCACCGAGCTTAAGATCAATAAAAAAAAAATTGTAAAAATGTATGAAATAATATATTTTATACTCAAAAATTATATTAAGGTTGAAATATATACATTAGTGTATATATTTAGTGTTTATTTTTTTGTGACCAATATAAAATCATTAATACAATAAAAATATTTATAATTTTTTGATTATTAATCCTACATTTTTGTAATTTTTAGGAAGTATTATTTTTCCCAGCTATGAAACCAGATGATCCAAATAAAAATAAAGAAGAAAAGAATGAAGATGAAAAATCTACAATTTAAGAACTATGTAATATAACTTAAGTTATAATAATTTCAATATATGGCTAATTTATCAAATAGTATCACATGTATGTTATTTATTGTGAATCTAAATTAAATGGCATCAAACAACTAAGTGACCTATGATTTAAAAAATCATAAAATATTTTGAATATATTTGGTAGGTACCTATATACCACCTAGATAAATTATTCACTTAGTTATATAAACATATGCAATTAGTGTCTTTTGACAGTAATTGACTGCGCCAGGTAACATTTGCATATTAAAATTCTATTGTATGGAATTGTTTGGCATAACAGGTATTTTTGGCCATAATGTATATTGTGATCCTCAAAAGTAGAGGCCTTCTTAAAACGTTTTGTATAAAACAAAAACTATTATATGACGCTGCTGTATCCAATATACAATATGTCCATGATAACTGGAAAAGCTTAATTTATATAGAAATCCATTAGTTTTTTACAATCTGGTTTTGATATATAATGAAGTATGATAATAATAAAATCTTAAATAAGTGGATATAAGTTTGAAATTAATTAACTAATTTTCAGTATGTATTCCTTTTTTCCTTGGTATTACTCAATATGCTTGAATATTATTGCTACATCTCTGTTTGAATATTTTCAATAAGTTCGGATAATTGTTTCCAGTTCAATTTTTGAGATTGTTAGATTTGTTTTTAAATAGCTGTGTTTTACATATTTGAGTTGATATTGGGACTACACTAAAATGTTGGATACAAATTTTAAATAGTCTGCCCTTGCTCCTTGGCAGTTTGCACAGTAGTTGTACCCATGGGCTATGGCTAAAAGTCGTTGCTATGGAAATGTGTGTACAAACAAATTATTAATCATCAATATCTATTACCGTGTGTAACCGTATTCAAGAAAATATTTTTTTTTGTATTTGTTGGAGTGATGGCCATTATAATATGTAATTTCGGAATAGTTTAGAACAAAGGTGTTACTGGTGTTTAATATTTTCTGTTGATGGTTTTTTTTTGTAAACATTAATTAATATAATATAAGGTACTATATTTTGAACTATTAAATATTTACTTATCAGTACGAGTGGTTTATTTTCGTTCGTTGAGTTAAAAATGCGTTTCAAATCAACAATATTAAAAGATTCTGTGGATCAATCTGTTGTTTGTATTGGTTGGACTGGAAACGATGAAATTATAATCGGAAGGTTTGAGAAAGATTAAAGTTACCTACAATATTATATTAAAAAATGTCATTACAATATATAATTATGCACTTAAACATATTACATAATACATTTATCCATTTAATTTAAGCTCGTGGTAATTCCTCTTGAATTGTAGTCTGTAGAATGTTAGACCAATAATAACTACATTATTTTATTGAAAAAATAACGTTTGTATAGGCGTATAGCCACCTACTCATAAGTATTACCATAGGACATATGCACAAATAGCCGATTTTTTTTTGGCGGTACATAAATCCATAGGCGCAATTTCAACTTTTGACTTGTGGGGGGGGGGGGGGCTGAATATATTAAAGGCAAGCAGACCATTGCAATATAGCATTTATAATTGTATGTCCTATGGTTTTTTGTGGGGGGGCTACGGCTAAGTTTGGGGAGTTAGCCCCCCAAAGCCATCCCTCAATTTGCGCCTATGCATAAATTCCTCATAATATTGATTAAAAAAAAACGCGCTGTAGCCCACATCCACAAATATATTTTGATCGACATGCAAATATAAATTTTCATTTACCTACATTAGTTAGGAATTTCATAATTTACATTCAATGTATACTAAGGTCTAAGAAAACGGAGTAGGTAGCTGACGAACACATAATAATATAAAGGTTTCTGTGATAAAATATTACAAGGTCGGGTCATGTTTTTCTCATTTATTTTGTCTTTCTTGACCCATGCTCAACATATCAGTTATCAAATGTATGTCAAGCTGAACCAACCTTGTGTTGTTACCTACTTTTAATATTAGAGTGAATTCACCTATTATCAAACTAAGAAAATTACCTGTGTCCCTACGTTGGATTTTTACGATGTTTAATTTTAGTTTACACGCTTATAACTTACATAAAAATTAAAATAGCAAACGTAAGGATACAGAGTGATTTTTTAACGCATACTCACCCTAGGTTAATATTACTATGCATATTATATTAAATGTTTTTTTTTGGAATGTTTAAATATGTTTGAAGAGTGAAGACCATATTTTCGAATATTTGATATTTATTGTACCACTTAATGATCCTGTAACAATACAAATGTCAAATTTCTGTTTTTCAAATAGGAATCCTTTTTTTTTCACTTTTAATTATTCAGCAGATATCTTTTTTGAGAATTTGATATATCTAAATCGAAATTATAACGAGTAGTTCTTGAGTTAAATAATTTTGTGTATTGAGTATTTGTGTATTAACGATAATTTTTTCTATTTTAATTGGTAATGGGTTAAGTAAATATGACGATACCAAGATGATTTAGTTATTTCTATTAATCTATCAATATAAATAATTTGTTAAAGTGGTCCAAGATCCAAGTAGGTATAATAAATACTACATCTAATATTACATATAATATTATAGTTAATATTTTTGTAAAACCATTTTGAAGAATTATTGTCCTTAGCATAAACATTTTAATTATTCAGAAACCAGGTACCTACTCATTAGAATTTTGATTTAGATATATCAATATTTTCAAGAAAATCATCCATTAAATAATTTGCAGTAAAAAAGAGGGATTATTATTTGAAAAATAGAAGTTTGTATTGCCACAGCCCATAGGCATAACTAGTTGACTCAGTGCAGCAAAAACCGCAAGTGAACAATTTTATTCATTCTTCACATTTATTGTTCTTATTTGTTCAATACATTTTACTGCAAGCCTGAGAAAGTTGATGATATATTTTAATTGAGTTAAGTTAAGTTGATACAAAACATTTTAAAAAGTTTAAAGTTAATAGTTATCTTAATTTTTTTTTAACTCAGTTAAGTTTAAAGTTATATGGAAACTTACAACTGCCTCCCCTGTGTGTACGCTTATTAGTTATTATCCGTCGTTCTTACGACTTACAACTTACAATTTAGAGGATGTCAGCGCACTGTTTATTTTATCTCTTTGGTCCACGTGCAATATAGACAAAATGCATTAAAGCAGAATCAATTTTTTTATGTTGAGTAATTTTAGAGTAAAATCAGCTATCATAAAAATTATAGAGCATTATTTTTTTGAAGGTACCTACCTATGACATACCTAGTGTTTAATGATTCGTCTAAATATTGTGTAAAAACAATTTAAAAATAATTTAAATTTATCCATTTTTTAATTATTTTGAAAGTCGAATTAAATTTAAATAATAATAAAATATATTACCCTAAAAAATAACCCTTATGTAGTTATGTCAAACCCTCAAAAATATCATCCTTCATAATTTTTGTAATATAGGTGATTTTACTCTAATATATAGCTCAAAAACCATTAAAAAAATTACTTTCATTGGGCCATCACAGTGAGTAGTGAGTACGCATATACTAGTTGCCTCATTCATTTCAGAAACACTCAAACACCCTGTATAGGTAATAGGTATTGTACTTTCGTATATCACCTAATAGGTATTAGGTACTAATATATATATTATATAGGAATCTACCTACGCATTGGGTGTCTATATAATGTTTCTTTACTTTTATAATTTACACACTTTCGATTGTACAACTTAGAAGCGACTCAACATTATCAAAATGGAGCCAAGCCACAAAAGAAAATATAAAGTTGTGTGATATTTCTGACGAATCATCGTACCCTATAGATTTGCATATGTTATCTAGTACTCAGAGACTCACAAACAAGACGGTTGGGATTGAACAAATCCTTATAACTTCATCAAGTGGTATGCTGATAATAAAATGGAAAGTTATATATAGGGTTTCAATAATTTATGTTACATATTTTTTTTGTAATAGGCAAGTTACATTTAATGAGCAAAATCAATAAAATCGATAAAACCGTAGACGCGCATGAAGGTAACGCAACGGTCGGGAAATGGAGTCCTGATGGTTCAACTTTATTGACAGGCTAGTATAATACTTAAAAGTAAATATCTACTACATACATGGCTTTATTATGAATTAAAGTAGTCACTATATTACTATAGTCTACCTTTATGTATTAGATGAGCAACCCATGTGCAAGATAGTTACCCCGGTCAATCATCACTCACAAATTATAAACATTAACATTAATAGCTAATCTCTAACCAGTAAATGTAGCTTAAGTTAATAAATTATAAGTGCCCCAAAGCAAGTAAAAATTATTGCGTCGGGTGACCAGATTTTGCACACATTAACTTTATGTGAACATCGGGAATACGATTGCATATCTATATTGGTCGGATAACAAAAAATTCATCTTAAGAGGACGTGGCACCGCATGTTTTGTCTCCATCCCATAAGTGCGTAACATAACAAATTTTACGCTTAGCAGATTACGAGTAGCACTGTTAGTTTAAAAGTGTGAAGAGTGAATTGATTTCTTATATACACTATAAAAGTTCTACTTTAGTTCTGATTAAAAAAACAAAAACCTTTCTCCTATTTATTTGGAAGAAAAATTATTAGATCACAGGTGCTTTTTATCGACTAACACTAACACTAGAGTTAATACCACGACTGTTAGAGATAGTCATCCAATAAATGACACCCACCCAATTCAGTCTGATAATCGTACCTCCACTTATTCCCAGGCCACTTCTGGTAGAACAGCTAATGACGTGCCTCCTCCAACAACTTCTGATTTAAATACTACCATCACTAATTTCCTTGAGGATTTCAAATCGCTGATAAATCCTCTAATCTCTCTACTCACCAAAGTAATCGAAAAACTTCTTGCTAAGTAAAATGTCTAACAACACAGCTACAAATAAATCACTTCTAATATTACAATTTAATGCAAACGGAATAAAAAACCATATCAATGAACTCCAATCAGTGCTATATAATCTTAGAATTGACATAGCACTAATCACTGAAACTCATTTCACCAAATACTCCAGCATTTATATACCCGGTTATAAACTATTAAAAACAAACCATCCTGACAACACGGCTCACGGTGGTGTCGCTATTCTAATTAAAAGTTCAATCCAATTTCAACCTCTTCCACATTTTTGTCTTGATTATTTACAATCCTGTGCCCTAGTTATTAAGTTAAATAATATTCCTATTACTATTGCGGCTGTCTACTCCCCTCCAAAACACAAGATCACAATTCAACATTATTCTAATTACTTTAACTCAATTCACTACAATTACATTATAGCGGCGACTTCAATGCGAAACACCTCTCCTGGGGTTGCCGAGCAAACAACCCCCGTG
>NC_042495.1:81635072-81646591 GCF_005508785.2 Acyrthosiphon pisum
TCGAATAAGATCACCGTATTCACATATCTATTGCAGCAGGTACTACTGCAGTTCTGCGTATTTAAGTAATTACGCAATAGCTCATACGAGTTCACCTTATCTGCGACCACCGCCAGGCGGTCTTGATAAAATAATCACACGTCGCCGCCGCCGCAGATAGAGATAATTATGGGAAATAATAATAACAACAATAATGCAAAACAACAAGCCGGTAAAAACAAAACAACTTCAAACGATAATTCAAATGAAAATTTCACTCGTGTTCAAAAAACTAAAAGAATTCTCTCTTCATCATCTCAAACCTCATCGTCAAGCGATCAGGGCCAAACTAAATCTTAAAAAAATATTTAAAAAACCAAGCTGTTTAAATCATCTAATCGATTCGATATTCTAAATCAAGATGATGAGGAGCCTGTCTTAAATTTGTCGTCCCAGCCTTTGGAACAAAATAATGATAGCTCAGACGAAATTTTCAAACCTCCCCCTCCAATCTTTGTAAGAGACGTGGAAAACTACTTAGACCTATGTAAAGCTTTAATTGAATTAATTGGCGTAGATAATTTCTTCTGTAAAGCTTTTGCTGACCGTTTAAAAATTCAAACATCGAATCCCGAATCATACAGAGCACTTATCCAGTTCCTAAAAGAACAAGGTGCCGAATACCACACATATCAGCTTAAGCAAGATAAACCAATCCGTGTAGTCATACGTAACCTGCATCCAACCACTGAGGTAGACACAATTAAAGAAGAACTTGAAGTTCGTCTGTTTGAAATAAGACGCGTTACAAACGTTCTCCATAAAGTAACAAAAACCCCACTTCCGCTCTTCTTCGTAGACTTAGAGCCAACAATCAAATCAGCTGAAATCTTTCATCTGTCCTCACTGTTACACACGAAAATCAAAGTCGAAGAGCCCTAAAAATCTAAAACAATTAGCCAATGTAATAACTGCCAGGAATACGGTCATACGAAAACCTACTGTGGATACCCCTCACGCTGTGTCCGTTGTGGCTCAAATCACAAGTCCCCTGACTGTCCAAATCAACGCTCGGATCCACCAAAGTGCGCTCTCTGCGCTGGCGATCATCCTGCAAGTTACAAAGGTTGTTCCATCTACAAGAATCTCCAGCGGGCCAAAAAACCTTTCACCAAAAGTAACTTTTTATCGACTAACACTAACACTAGAGTTAATACCACGACTGTTAGAGATAGTCATCCAATAAATGACACCCACCCAATTCAGTCTGATAATCGTACCCCCACTTATTCCCAGGCCATTTCTGGTAGAACAGCTAATGACGTGCCTCCTCCAACAACTTCTGATTTAAATACTACCATCACTAATTTCCTTGAGGATTTCAAATCGCTGATAAATCCTCTAATCTCTCTACTCACCAAAGTAATCGAAAAACTTCTTGCTAAGTAAAATGTCTAACAACACAGCTACAAATAAATCACTTCTAATATTACAATTTAATGCAAACGGAATAAAAAACCATATCAATGAACTCCAATCAGTGCTATATAATCTTAGAATTGACATAGCACTAATCACTGAAACTCATTTCACCAAATACTCCAGCATTCATATATCCGGTTATAAACTATTAAAAACAAACCATCCTGACAACACGGCTCACGGCGGTGTCGCTATTCTAATTAAAAGTTCAATCCAATTTCAACCTCTTCCACATTTTTGTCTTGATTATTTACAATCCTGTGCCCTAGTTATTAAGTTAAATAATATTCCTATTACTATTGCGGCTGTCTACTCCCCTCCAAAACACAAGATCACAATTCAACATTATTCTAATTACTTTAACTCAATTCACTACAATTGCATTATAGGCGGCGACTTCAATGCGAAACACCTCTCCTGGGGTTGCCGAGCAAACAACCCCCGTGGTCAGGTTCTTCACAATTTTGTAACTAGAGTAAATCTTAAAGTTCTTGCTCCACCAGATCCAACATATTGGCCGACCTCTGCTCGCAAAAACCCAGATATCATAGATATTCTCATTACAAAAATCCCGACCAACATCCACTGTACCACTGAGAATATTCTTGACTTAAATTCTGATCATTCCTCAGTACTGCTAACTCTTAATGTCTCTCCTCCACTACGTCAGGAATCTCCGAAATTATTTTATTATACCACTAATAAAATTAAATTTCATGACCTTGTTGACCAACAAATCAAACTAAACATTAAATTAAAATCCAATGATGACCTTGATCTAGCTGTAAACAATCTCACAAACCTCATTCAATCTGCGGCTTGGTCATCCACAGTCACAACTCTTAACCCTTCCAAAACTCCTAGCCTCCCAGTACACATTCGTGAAATCATTGTTGAAAAACGTAGATCAAGGGCTCTTTATCAACGAAGCCGCCTGCCTTCACATAAGCAAAAATACAACAAACTTGCAAACCATCTAAAAAAATTGTTAGCTAAACTCAAATCAAAATCTATTGAAAGTTTCCTAACAAATCTCTCTCCAAATGATGGTAGTCTTTGGAGAGCAACAAAAAATATATGCAAAACCAAAACTCCAAATGTTCCAATTAAAAAAAACGATGGCAGTTTTGCTATATCTGACACAGACAAAGCTGAACCGTTTAAACTCCATCTGTCTGATATTTTCAAGCCGCATCCTGATATATTCTCTCCTATTAACATCAATTTGGTGGAAGAGTTTCTAACACTTTATACCGAATGAAGTTAAATATGTCATTGATAAATACCCTCTCAAAAAATCCCCCGGGTTCGATCAAATCACTGCTGAAGTTGCCAGATGCCTATCAAAAAAAGCGATTATCCTCCTCACACATTTATTTAACTCCGTTCTCAGACTCTCATATTTTCCTTCTCTCTGGAAATTCTCGATTATTATTCTTGTTCCCAAGCCTAATAAACCTCCTGACTCCATCTCCTCCTAGCGACCCATTAGCCTATTACCTTTTTTCGCTAAAATCCTTGAAAGACTTATACTTAAGCGAATTCTACCGTGCTTAACTGTAAACTCCGTTCTTCCTGACTCCCAGTTTGGATTTCGATCTACCCACTCAACAATCCACCAAGCTCATAGAGTTGTTGATGCAATTTCATATGCTTTAGAAAAAAAATTATATTGCACATGTGTTTTTCTCGATATCTCTCAGGCATTTGATAGGGTCTGGCACGATGGGCTCCTATTCAAATTGAAAAAAAAAATACATCCTGTATACTTCCTGATCATTAAATTTTATCTTTCTGACAGATTCTTCAGTACTCGTTTCGGGGAAACTCTTTCCAGTATAGCCAAAATCTCGGCGGGTGTTCCTCAAGGTGGTATCCTTTCTCCTGTTCTTTATAACATTTACGCCTCAGACCAACCCACCTCCCCGAACACACTAGTCGCCGACTATGCTGACGATAAGGCTATAATCTCAGTAAATCATGACCCAGTTACTGCTTCCCACCACCTCCAAAATCACCTCTCCCTCATGGAAGAATGGTACACCAATTGGCGGTTAAAAATAAATCAATCAAAATCCGTGCATTGTACATTTACACTTAGACTTAGACCCTGCCCAGCAGTCTCCATCTTTGGTATCTCTATTCCAAACTCACAAACAATAAAATATCTTGGGCTAACTCTTGATCGCAGATTAATCTGGGCTCAGCATATTAAATCGAAACGACTAAACCTAAACTCTCGATTACGCCTACTCAAAACATTTATTAACAATAATAAATATACTAATATTAACACAAAATTACTCATATATAAATCGTTAATCAAACCAGTCTGGACTTATGGTATACAGTTATGGGGCAATGCAAAAAAATCCAACTTAAATAAAATACAAGCCTTTCAAAATATAGCACTCAGAAAACTTTTAAATGCCCCCCCTTATATCTCAAACTTCACTATCCACTCCGATCTAAAAATTAAAATGATACACGAAGAAGCTACAGCCCACTATCAACGTTTTCACAATCGATTTGCTTCCAACAGTAACCCGTTAATTCGAAATCTCGCAGTCCCTTCTATTCCTGGAAACCCACCCAGGCGTCTAAAAAGGAAATGGTGTCGTGACCTACTTGTTCATCCCTCTTCCATCTGAAATCCGTAGACAAAGCACTAGGTACCAGTTTTGTAAATTAAATAAAAAAAAAAAGACAATTGGTGAGTGTCATTACTGGATGACTTCTCACATCAAGTATAGCCTGTTATATTAATTAGTCTAATTGTAATTGTAAGTGATTAGGAATTAAGATTAATTTATATGTATACTTTTATCACATAAGCCTATTGTGCCCCAATGGTACAGATTGTTTATTTCAAATAAAGAAAAAAAAAAAAAGTTTTACAGAAAAACGTAAAACTCTTAAAATTTGACATCGCTCAAAAATAAAAATATTTTATTTATAATGTATAGGTACAGAATCGTGTTATAAAAATGATATGTTTTGAAATAACAGTTATAAATTATAATATATATATATTTTTTTAGAATATTGAAATTATTTTTTTTTCTAAAAATATTACATAACACGTCATATTGCCTGTTAATTAATTTAAGTAGGTACCTACTTGATTTTAAAAATATGATTCAAATACTGTATAGGTATACCTATATATCTATATTATATATTATGCTAACAAGTGTCACATTTTTTAATGATAAATACTAATATTAATGAACCTCACCAACAAACCCCGATTTCCCAATAGTTTGGTGGTCTATTCGATTTTATTTTAATATTATAGCCATATAGGTATATTAAAGAAGTAATTAAAGTAATTAAACATACCTATAATTGTATAATTTATTGTTTATAACTTACAGCTGGCGAGGACGGATCTATAAAAATATGGTCTCGTATCGGAATGTTGAGAACAAAATTGATCGTAAATGCTGAGCCAATATTGTCGGCCGACTGGAATTCCGACTCATCTAAAATTGTGTATACTCAACACGATACGCTTTGTATTAAATCATTAAAAGCGAACATAAAAACAATTAGAGTACGTTTATAAGTGTTTATACATTTATAGGTGAACTTTGGATTTAATTATTGGCTTAGGTGCAATTAGACCAATATTTTTGGCGGTGCACAGATTGTAAATAATTCCTAGACCTTTCAAATCCATATAATATATAAACAATAATTTCAAATGTACTAAGTATACCTTAATATGAGTTAAACAGTTACAAATTAAGAAAATTAAACTTTCATAACTATTTTAACATATTTAGTAAATCATATAGGTATATTTAAAATATAAATTACTGCTAGTTCAGACTTTAGGACGCCGTGGTCCACCTCTCCTCTCTCGAGTGTCCAAATCAATAATCCCATTATAATTATTTTTATTCAGTTGAGGACTTTTTAACTTTGGGCTGATTTTAACTAGGAGTAAAACAGTTTTAAACTGAAAGATCTAGATTGGTCTTTTTAAGCATTTTGTGTTTCTTAAAAATACCATAGGTGCTATAGGTCTTATTATTTGTTTAGTATTAATAATTATTATAGAATATACGGGTAGGTAATAGATAACATTAGTAGTAACATAAACATTGTGATATTTAATTTTCATAAAAAAAAACCCGTTATAAAATGTTGAACATCTCAACAACACAATCTAACTGTTAACTTGATAAAGAAAAATGTCGTTACACTGTGTCCAAAGTTATACTTCTCCAATCTAAAATATAATATTATTATGATTATTTTTACTAACTACGTATCTGTGACCTATTATATACAACATTTAATAAACTAAAGATTATTTCATAATATTATCTTAAAGCTGGGAACATAATAGCCAAGTATCTATGATATTCCTCAACATACCGTTTTTATAGGTATTAGGTACCTATTATATAGTATATAGTACAACATTTTTGTATTTATTGAGACTTTTTTCTTCAAAATATAATAGAAAAAACTTTTTATTTTTGGGGAAGCACATTTTAAACTTTGGTATGCACATGTCCCCTGCGCACTTCTCTTGTGCTAATGATTATTGATGGTCTGTGGTGAAAGGGGATTTATAGTTGATTCATACTGGCTATACTTCAGTCTCATACCATTTTTAAACAAAACAATGTCTGTACTGATGGACTTATTATATTGTAGTCTATACATTTTTGCTTTTGAATCTGCTTCCTCGGTTTTGGAAGGATAAACAAATAATAATGTTTACAAGTTAAAATTAATCGGTGATAAGCCAAAAACAAAAATGTCGGTAGTACACCTCATACACCTTTAAGTCAACCTATGTGAGTATGTGACAGTGCCTATAAGTTACAACACCCATTTACGAGTTTATTTTATATGTTCAATATTATATATACCTACTCAATAGTCAATGATAATTTATATTATATACCTACCTAATTATGTATTTAGATTAGAGGCCATAGTGATCTTATACTCAAAGTTTCGTGGTGTAGAGCCAACGATTTGATTGTATCGGGAGGCGAAGATTGTTACTATAAGGTATATATATAAGTAGTATGTATTTAATATGTAATTCATAAAATAAATAGTTTTAAGTTTTAGTTGTTAATAATAGGTATATACAACAACATAATTCAGTTCTATAGTTTATAGCGTTTCTTTCGTTGCTCAAATGTCAAAAAGTTCAACGTGAATGTCGTTAAATAATGCCGTTTTAATAATTTATATTAAAGTTTGAACTTATATGTGCGTAGGTACTTGACATAAGCGGAAATTTGGGAAATTACTGGGGGTGGTAGGGGGGGGGCTGAGCATTATATGCTCATTACACCTATATGTTCCACTGTACTAGAGCCACTCGCAATTATTTATTTCAACAAGACAATTTACAAAGTTCGACATACTAAACAATAATTTTACCATAATTAAGTACAAAAAAAATTATGTGCCTTATCTTTAACATTTTAGAAGTATTCTAAACAGAAATTATTAAGTTATTCATTTTTAATTTTGATTTATAACTAATGGCAAATTTAAGGGTTCAAATAAAGTCGGAAAATCCATAAGAGGTGCCTCGTACAAAATATATAAGTCACATAGTTAGTATAGTTACCTCCATAACATATTAATATGTAATTTCATCGAAACCGGGACGATACAGTACGCGACGTGGACAATTTCTGATAAACCTATGCGGGTATTATTACTTATTATTAATACTATACATAATTACAATCGTTCCAATTTATGATTATAAGTAAGTAAAATCTTACGAATTTAATTTAATTTTTATCACAGACTATTTTTTTATAATTTATTTTTTAATTCAGTTATTAAAAATGAATTTTACAATTATAACAATTATTGTATATTTAGTCACTTTAAAATGTTGTGGGCCAGGAGGGCTAAGACTTATAGTTTAAACTTCTGGGGGGCTTAGTCCCCTCAAGCCCCTCCCCCCCAATCTCCGCCTATGTTACTTGACTATTGCTGTACCGGAATTAAAATTGCTTATTTTATTGTATGTAAAAAACCTATTTAAATTTTTTTATTGTATCTATATTTTATATAAAAATTTATTTTAGATTCTGAGTGGAACGATGAATGTATTGATTTTACAATGATGTGTGTTTTTTTTTGTGTGTGTCTGTCATCACCTTTTAGGACAGTAAAAGTGCTTGGATTTTCTTCAACAGTACCTTTTCTGATAGGAAAGTGAATCTAGTTGGTACTTTGGGGGGTCAAAAGTAAAATTTTATAATCTACCTTTATCTAAAAAAAAATGTCTATAAGAAACTCAAATTAATTTTTTATGAGCGTTTAAATTTCATATTTTTACAACATTTGATATTCACTCGATTTCTTACGTAACGATTTTCTTATTTTGTTGTAATTAAAAAACGAGTGACTGTAAAAACTTGAAAATTTTCTATATACGATAAATTTTTGAAAATAATTTGACTCTTTTTGAGCTGTTTACGGACATTGTAAGTTTTCAATTTTTTTAGTTTTTTTTTTCTATAAATATCAATAAAGTTTTATCTATTGGGCCAAAAAGTGTAAAAAATTAATACAAGGCTCCTGATACATTGTTACAATAGCAGTTGAAAAATATTAAAAATACATAGGCACAATTATTTTTTATAAGCATTTGAAGTTAATATTTTGACAAAATTTATCAAATTTAAAATTGAATAATTATTTTGTAATTAAAAATTTATGAAATGTTCAACTTTTATATCTAAGGATTGAAAATTTAAAACAAGATTTCACGTAAATAATTAATTCTGTTACCAAAAATGCTAAGAAATACATAAGCACAGTTTATTTTTATAGTCATTTTAAGTTCAAATTTGGACGAAATTACATATTAAAAAACCTGGAATAACTATTTTAGTTATTTTTTTGTGATTGTATAATATTATATTGGGGGTACTTGAAACTTCTAAAGTATACTATATTATATATCTATGATAGTACCACGGTTTTTTGTTGATGTATATCGCGTTATAAGTACTAATAGATATTATGATATGATTAATTTGGAATTTATTATATGTACCTATTATAGATCAATTTTTTTAAAATACTATAGACTATAATATAATATTATGTCTTATACCTAGACTGACATACCGTCTCCGCTCAGAATCGTTTTTCTTATACAATGATATTATATCATTGAATTCAAATTTAATACCATCCATTATACAGTGACCCACTTGTAACCTACTGTACAGCAGAGCGACATCCACTTACCCACCTTTTTTACCATACAACTGTAGAAGTTTGTAGATTTGTAATTTTTTGAATGTTTGTTGTAATTTGGCACCTATTTACATTTTTAACGTATTTACAATATTTTAATAAAACAAAAGAAAATATTTATATATTTTATAAATAACCTACATATTTAAAATTTGCCCCCAAAATTTGTTTTATTTGCCCTTTAAATTATGCAGCATCCCACGCCCTTTTTTACCAGTCCGCGCCTGTCTAACCCTATCGTCTTAACATATCACGACTGAAAACTGGAAACGACGGGTGATGACGCTATATACGCACACACTCCATTTACACGAGCGTCTGGTAAGGTAGGGGTGGTTTATTTATTTTGTACTTTTCTTATTTTTTTATATAAAAGTATCATATTCGAAGAGGGGAAAAGTCAATTGCCCTGAGGCGTTGACGACACTTTCCGCTCGCTCTGACACAAATCAAACGACCGCTTTTATGTCACTATATAGAATACACACACACACACATAATATCTTACAAACTAAACAAGAACACATGTATAGTAGAACAGGTGTGTATGTGTGTGTTTTTTTCGAAAAGAAACCGAAAATACTAGCTAGCACCGTTTTAAGGGGTTTTACAATAAATTGACCGCGACAAAACATTATTATTCCACTTACACTCACACCACATACATACACTTTGTGCGGTCTACCGGGTCGGACAAACCCGTACCCTCTACCTTACCCATCCCATGTGAGAATTAAATTCGATTAAGACACGACGCCACGGCACTATATACTAATAATAATACGTACACGTTACGGTGTGCGGTCTGCAATCCGTTTCGTTCAGTTGTAGGCGACGGTGGCTAATTCTAGTCGTTTTCGTTGTAAAAGTTTCAAATGTAGGTGTAAGCGCACAACAGCGGTTGTAACTTTATGTACCACATTACGACATTATTGTAGAATATTATATAATTGTAATGTAGCTAAATGATAAAACATTATTGGATAACACACATTTGTCAAACGTTTTTTTTTTTATTCCATTTAATATTCAAAGAGTTCATTGGTCTCAAACCATATACATGCATCACTCCTGTGCGTGGTATGCAATTTTATTGAAAGTGAAAACTTTTCCCCAAGAGCTAAGTTTTTCCTTAATAATTTTACATTACGCGCTTAAAAGTGATTACCTCGCGGTCTAAAACATGCCACGCTTACTACGCTTTTAATATACTTACAGTCATATCCAGTGAGTTTTTATTTTAACTTCATACTTTCGATTCTTAAAGGAGCGATTAATGTATTGATCTTACAATGATGTGTGTTATTTTTTTCTTTTGTATCTATCATCATTACCGTTTGGGGTAGTAACACAACAGTAACTTCAACAGTACAAGATACTATTCAACAGTATCTTGTTCGATGGGAAAGTGAATTTAGTTGGTGCATTAGGGAGGTAAAAATATAAAATTCTTAATAGTCTTCAAAAGCACGGGTAAACACAAAAAACAAATAAGGAAAAAAAGTAACTTTTACACAAAATCGGTTTTTAACAAAACCGATTTTGGTTTTTGGAGAAACTCTAAAACAAATAACTGTAGATAGGTAGGTACATGACATGTTCACTAAATGTTTATATGAGCATTTTCTATACACAATACAATTTTCAAAATATTTTGACTTGTTTTGAGCGGTTTACGGACATTTTCAGTTTTCAATAATCAATTGTTTTAGATTTTTTTTTATAAATGTCAATAAAATTGTTGGGTCAAAACGCTTGAATATTTAATACAAGGCTCCTGATATATAGTTATAATGGCAGTCCTAAAATATTAAAACACATAGTCACAATTTTTTTTATAAGCATTTTAAGTTCAAATTTTGACAAAATTGATCAAATTTAAAATTTAAAAATGATTTTGTAGTTAAAAATTTATAAAATGTTTAAATTTTATAGCAAAAGATTGAAAATGTAAAACAAGGTTCCACGTAAATAATTAAATAAATTACTTTATTCACTATAATATATTAATACCATCAAATATACTTAGTAATATATATCGTTTTTCGTATATAATGATATTATATCATTGAACTAAAATTTAACACCATGCATTACAGTGACCCGCTTGTAACATATTGTACAGCTGCAGAGTGACACCCACTTGCCCACCTTTTTTAATTTTAAATTGATAATTTAATAATTTATCAGTAATAGAAAATAATATTAATATTTTATATATTTTTTACATTTTAATGATATTTTAAAATTAAACATTAAAAATATCCACCAATATAATATAATTATTGTCTATTCTATTTGAACTATGCTACTTTTTTGTCATTGCAAATTATTTTTCATATATATGCAAAAGTTACAATCAATATTTTGGATTATATTGTAATATCATCTCATAACAATATTGTACTTAATATAAAATTACTGAAATCATGTCAAAATAAACATTATATATATAAATTATATGAAGGAGAATATATTGAATATTTGTATGTCATTAATATTCCGTAGGACCAGTGTACCTATATATTATAAATAATAGAAGAACATTTAAATAAATCATTATTGATTTAATAGATTTTATTAAATACTGAATGCGAGAAACAATTTAAATTTCATTAATTTTGTCAGAATCACAGTGTAAAATAAATTACTGAATCTGACACCAATTCACTTTGTGAGTTATATTTTAACTGTACTGTGTTTTTATAGTCGTTGTGAAAGTAGGTACCTAATTTATAAAGGAGTACCCTGGAGCAACGTTATGCTTATCTCAAAATTACCATAGTCCTTTGTTT
>NC_042495.1:81646691-81647389 GCF_005508785.2 Acyrthosiphon pisum
ATTTTATTTTTAGGAATCATTAGTCAATTAACAAAATTCCAATTTGTAATTTTAGTTATGGTTTTAAGAGATGTTTTAGGAGTTATAAACATCTTAAGTTCAACTCTACAATCATAGACAGCTACATTAGGGAAGGCCGAAATGATTATTAATAATGTTATTGAGTCATTTAAAAACATGAGAACAGATAAGTCATTCTCAGAATTATAATTAAAAATTATACAATTTTGTGAAACAAATGACATATCAATATCTCATCCTGGTAAGTTTGATTCTTTGTTATAGTAAAATATAATAAAAAATATATAAAATTGTATAAACACATTTGCTACCATTGACAGAAGATTATGTTTAACACTTTAATAATTTTAAATCATAAAATACAATAAATAAAAAAAAATGTGTTAACATTTTTAGTATTTGAATATACCTAATAATAATAGTCAAAATAAAGTATTTTAAAGGTGTAATGGGGGGTGTGGGGGAGCCCCCGACGGCCATATAACGGTTTACCTTTTGTAGCACCCCCAAGATTTGAACTCTAGTTGCGCCACTGCTTACTGTGTACATTTTAATTACTTAAATTAATCTTTATTCAATGCATACATCCAATAATGTAGTACCTATAAAATATATTTAAATTCTTAAAAATACGTTGTATTATATTATTCTGATACTTTGCGTTTTACTTATTTCTA
>NC_042495.1:81650179-81650830 GCF_005508785.2 Acyrthosiphon pisum
GAAAAAAAGAAAAGAAAATGTTTAAATCAAAAAAACCATTTTATTAAAAACTCAATAGATAGTTAATAAACGAAAAGGAGAACATCTCAATAATAATATATATTATTTTGGTAGGTACAAAATATGTATAATACGTTTGTAGTTGGCTAGCCAATAGCCATACATACATGATAGTACCACCATAGATATATACAACAACTAGATAGCCGTCTTTGTACTACGGTGGTGGCCGATATTGAAGTCAGCCGCCATTTACAAAGCAGGCAATGTTTACATTTATTTTACATTTATTTATATACATATATATTTATCTATACATATATACAGGGCCGGACCTTAGCTTTTTAACACCCGGGGAAAGTTAAAACAATACGCCCATCTCGGGGAGATTACCAGAATTAGTATTTTTTTACGAAAAATTAAACACAGTCGCACAGTATTGTGAGGACCAACATTTACAAAACCTTTTGCAATATACTAGACCAATATTTTATTTACCACAAATAATTTAAACGATTTTAACTTAAAAATGAAACATTTAAAATTTTTAGCTAATCAAGTAATTTTTCAAGTTTTAGAAGCACTTTTTAAGGCCAGTTGTACCATCTTTTAATTAAAGTTAACCAAATCGGCAGAATTTGCCCGATTAAA
>NC_042495.1:81650930-81667495 GCF_005508785.2 Acyrthosiphon pisum
AGAAAGTGAATATCGTTGGTGTATTGGAGAGGTCAAAATTTAAATTTCTCAGTAGTTTTCAAAAGCGCCGGGAAAAACAAAAGACAAATTAAGGAAAAACGGGAATTTTTACGCAAAATCTGTTTTCGAGAAAATCGATTTTGGTTTTTGGTGTAACTTTAAAACAAATGACCGTAGATACATGAAATTTTCAATGGTTGTTTATATTTCCATTTTCTATACACGATAACATTTTAAAAATATTTTGATTTATTTTGAACTGTTTAGAGACATTTTCATTTTCCATTTTTTTTTAGTTTTTTTTCTAAAAATATCAATACAATTTTATTTGTTATTTATACCTATTATATCTAATGCAATATTTTCTAATGCTATTTAGAATTATTATTATTATTATTATATAGCTATTACTATTTATTAGGAGTCTAGTGACATTATGCGTTCTCTAGTTACCGGATTGGTAATGTTGGTCGATTTATTAAAATCACACGACACGAGGGTATTAGCAGCCGCGTGCGCCGTCATCGGAATTTTGGCCAAGGAACCCGAAAACTTGGCAATTCTCACCGATTACGATATCGTACAGCGGTTATCTAGTTTGGTGCACACGGTAATACATATTATTATACTGTAATCTATGTGTAGTGCACTAGTGCAATTGAAGTCGACTGTGATATTAACCATCGGCCACAATTTTTCATTTTGCAGAGCAATTCGGACCTCCAAGCCCATTTATCTCGTGCCATCGGTTCTTGCTGTTTATTAGAACGCAACTGTCACACGTTCGGTCGACTTGATGTAGTACTGCCCATTTCCAAATACATACATTCCAATTCTGATCTGGTCAAACAGAACGTTACGTTTGCTCTGCACGGTCTGTCCGGAGATGCGACAAATTGTGTGGCCATGGAATCTTGTGGTGTCGTTCCCGTACGATGAGTGATGACAATAAAATATAAATAATTATATTATATTTGGCTCGTATCAAAGGCTTCAAATACTTGAGTACAAAATACGCTATTAATTTAATTTGTCATTTATTGCAAAAATTTTCACTTGTATTTATTTTGCTATATACATCATAATAATATTTTATTCTTCGCCACAAATAACAATAATAATCTACGTTTGCTTGAATATGCTAATTAAAAAAAATACCACTCGTTATAACAGAGTGTAATATATTATAAATATAGGTACCTAATATTCCTATTTTCAAATACATAGATTTTGTATAGGTACCATTTATATTTTAAGGGGTGTCCTGTGCTTTGTGGCAATGCCAGCGTATTTAATTTTAAAACCGCTATTTTTTCTATACATTTGTAAGTTAAAGATTTTTTTGAAAATTATCTTTTTGAATTATTCGTCTTTGCGTAATATGTACAGTAAATTCATGATAATAGGTTTTGAATATCTGGGAGCTATGGTGATTTTAAATCTATTAACACTTCAAATTTTGTAAAATGGCCTGAGTATAATAAATTAATAACTAATAAGTAGGTAAAGTAGGCACTACTAGATTGGATATTACAGATGTTTTATAGTTTTGTTAAACTATTTTTAAGGGCTAATAACCTTATACCGGGTCGCATGAACAATCACTAAACATTTAATGAATCAATAGTAAGCTAATAGTCCTTTAAACATGATTTAGTGGCATATGATTGCCGATTGATTCATTCCATGTTATTGAACATAAATTATTTTTTTATGGAACCCAGCATTATAGTATAACATACATTTTAATAACTAAAATCTAAAAACTAGGTACTCATTTTAATTTGATTTAGATATGTAAATATTTTTTTAAAAAAAATCTGCTTCATGCCTTTATAGTATTTAGTAAAAAAGGTTTCAATGGTTTCCATTTGAAAAAAAATTGTTTTATTCCGCCACAAAATACTCCTGAAAATAATATGATCCTTAAGAAATAAGAATAATTAAAATTACCAAAAATTAAAATTTTAATAAATTAATTATTATAGGAAAAATATATGAATCACTCTGGATAATATAATTAAGCAGAAATCCCCGGGAGTAAAATCCCCTATATTGACTATTTCCCTGCACCCTATATTATGTGGCTTTGTGGATGTCCATATATTGCCCTCATTACTCGTAAGTTCATGTTTAATTATTTAAAGTGTTTATAGTACATATAGGCTCTATTCACGGTTAGGTATATCTTAAACCGTGGCTCTATTGTATATTTAATATTTGTATCCCTATAGGTATTAGTGTGTTATCCAGTACGTGCATTATTTTATCAACGTTTTTTAATAGCATAAATAGTTTTCTCGTGGACATTTTTTACTATTTTTAATTTTTTACTGGCAATAAAATAATTACTTTTTGTATACATATTACATATAGATGTTTTTGATAAATTACCTGTGGCAATTCAAATTTATTCTTTATTGACATATATAATTATAATAATTTTATCAATTAAAATTGATAAAACTTGATGATTTTTTAAATTAAAATATTTTTACCTAGCCAGTAACTTTTTCTCAACTAGTATTTTTTCAAAAAATCATATTTTAGATAGGCACAACTATTTTAATATATGGCATTTCTTGTTTTTATGGTTTTTCCAAACTCAAAGTAAATTAATTATTAGTTACAACTTTTGTTTTCATGTTTCTTAAGAATGTTAGAAATCCAATTTATAGAGAATATGTAAATATTTTAAAAAAAAATGAACTTATCTCCATTAATTATGTACTTTTTAAGTTAAAGCTAGCCGGATGTGTATATAAATAGCTTGCAGGCATGAATATAGTATATGCAAGGACAAGATGGCGAGACACTCTATAACCTATAAAGATAATATAATTCAAATTCTAAATACTAAAACGTTTATGAATCTAACAATATAGATGCTATATGCCTATATGGCTATATAGCTTCTAATAATAATAAAAATTCACAGACGTTGAAAAATAAATGTTGTACCTACGTATATGAAGACGTGTTGTCAGACGTCATTCGGCCAACCACATTTAGCAGTTTGCACAGAATACCTATAGATACTACCTATTCTATAATATTTATCATTAATCATAAAATACCCAGTACCTATATATTATATGCAAAATATGAAGACGATTTCTTGTCTACCTCTACAATGCGATACTGTACTATAATCACTATTTATAATCAATGGTTATGTACCTATACATGGCTACATATGTCTAAAGCACTGCTAGCATATTAGTCCCCAGTTACAAGTATTATATGTGGAGACCTTGAATTAATTTTAGAAACCATATTATGGCTATGAGGGCTGTGGCTGTTGGCTATTCGTTTGAAAATTTTTATTCAATTTTTATTCCGTCTAGATAAAAAAAAAAATATTAATTCATAGAATAATAATGAGTAGTGTACCTACCTAATTGCGTTGTAATTACAGTTTCTTATGGAGACTATTGCGTCACGAGATCCCGACGTACAGGAGGCTTCAGCTGGATGTTTGGCAAATATTCGTAAAATCGCTTTAAACGCTCGAAGATTAAAATGATGACCATTAAAATAATAGATTACAGATTACAAGACGATTGTATTATATATGACAACAAAAGGTGAAATCATTATAATATATAAAACATCATATTTTTATTAACAATATAGTTAACTTTGTTTCTTTATGTATTCTGTTAACTTTTTTGTTTCAAATATTTATTGCATCTTTTGCGATGGTTGTGTTTAACTATATTATGACTTTATGATGTTATTTTTATCTTTATTAATATGCAGATACCTACCTAATATTGTTATATTATTATATTTATATATATAATTGAATAATTCATATACGATATGAATATATTACCCCCTCACAACCTGTTGATATTTGATTATAAAGTACCTATAGTGTTATTATTTACTATTGTATTTGTGTATATAGGATTATTATTTATTATATGTATACCTATTTAACTATAATACAGTATTATAAATGTTGTTAATTTAATAGCGTGTCTTATTATTATTAAAATACCTTCAAACCAAAATAATAATAATATAAAATTAATTTGATAACTGTGCGAAATTAAATACGACAAAATAATCAAAAATTAAATGTTATAATAAATATTTTTGTTCTCTATAAAAATACAAAGTAAGAAAATCATGGAACGTTAAAAATAGAAAATAATTGGAAGTCATCAAGATCCTGGTCACGTGTATTGTTATGTGATGAAGCCATGATGGGCCATGTACTTACGACACACAATATAAATTATGTAATTATATGTACCTATGGTAAGCAAAAGTATTTTGGGCATTTTCGGTGGTTTCGTAAATAAATACCTACGTTATAATATTAATTAATTATAAGAAACTCAGGGAATGAAGTCTAGAAGTCTACAGTATCCAAGGGAGGCGAAAATATTGCTTTTCTGAGTGTGAACACGTAAATAACTAATAACCATATTACTAGGTACCCCCACAAGGTTTATACTTTATGACGTAGGTAATACAGTACGAATTATACTTGTGTTAACCTTGGTGCAGATACTTATTTGATGAATCAAAAGTAATCGACCGATTGTCCGACTTTTTAATATTTTGATCTAATGAGAAGTTATTAAATCGTAAGTTAAATTCCGTTAAAAGTTGCACTATTTTTTTTTACTTTATTAAAATATAAAAATAATTATGTTTACCTAATTAAAAATAACAATTTTACAAATGAATAAATATCAATTACAAGAATGCCTGAATATTTAGATGTTGTTTATTCAAGCTTTGAGAAGAAGACAGTATTATCTTAGGGCATCATAAATCATAATGACGCATAAATATATTTAACAAAATATTATGTCATACCTAACTTGAATACCTGTGAATTGTGATATAAAATAACACAATAGTACAATACTACATTAAATACCTAGAAAATATAAATAGTACCATATTAAGTTAAGAGTTATTAAAAAAAAAATAATATGTAACTTGATTTAAATATTTGACTTGTTTAAGCCATTGAAACAATCACTAATAATGTGTGCGTCAATAAAATCATAAAAAGTCTATATGTCTAAACATAAATATCGTATAATATATTAATATGTAATGCTGATGTAAAATTTGTTTCAAAGTTTCTTTTATCATATTATGTTTATTTAATTATATCAAATTTTTATTTGTATAAGTATTTTACTTTAAACGAATTGTACTATCGTTGAACTCCGTATACCAGATACGAGCTTATAGCTCAGTTGGTATTTGTAACAGCTATAATTTATGTGTTTCATTGTAATTATTTAATTGTAATTGTTTTGGCTGAATAAATAAATAAATAAAATAAAAATAAATAAATATTTAGAATTTATATTCTATTAAAATTTGTACTCACATAATCAACATGAATTGTATATCTATTTGAGAATGATGGATTTTAGGATGTTTTTTCGTTGGGCTGTGTTACTGTTTCTGACGATTTTACAATTCTTCCGAATGTCTTACGTAACGAAAGTACAAAAAAAACAGCAATCGTTGCAAACAACGCATCCAACCACTGCATTTTAATGACTTTCAGAAAATACTGCTAACTTTACGCCGCCTCCACACCTTCACAACAGTTTATACTTATGATTTATTTCTTCAATCTCACCTTTTGGTATTGAATATGATCGTCTATTTATGAAATTTCTCGTGGCTTATTATAATTAATTGTATTTTAAATCATGATAATTATGAAATAATTACCTACGCATTTGTACAAAACTACTTAAGTCCGATGAAAGCACTCATAGAATTTATATTTCACATGATTATAAATAATTGTTTCAGCGGGAACCTTAAATAGAAACTGTACGCAAAAGAAATTAATTCGAAATTATTTATAAAAGACCTTGCTAGTATTATCGTAACTCATATAATATAATATACATCATAAAAACTGTAAAATGAAACATAATAATTAATAACTAATAACATTATGTCAATTAAAAATTGATGCATTATTATTTACTATGCATTATTACGTAGTGTATCCTTTGTATCCTTTAATTATAAGAACTTATGTTATTTGTTTTTTTTGGTTTCTTATATTAATACTAGTGTGAACTGTGAAGTTTTACAAAAGGCCAAAGAGGTGGAATTTTCTTGGGATATGTAGTACCTATATGTTTATTGTTTATGAATTCATGATTGTTTATTATAACGTAGTTAGTTTTAAAGATATAAAATTCAAAACCTAGTCAATAAACAGTATTTATACCAAATTTAATATTTTTTATCAAATGTGTCTGGTATATAAATTAGAGAACAAATTCTACAAAAACTATTTTTAATTTTAAAAAAAATGATTTTAAATTAGAAATAAATTATGAATAATGTAATAAATATTGTTTATTTGTATTTATTAAAATTATCACGAAAAAACGACTATATATATGAGTGGATTTTTCTTTACTGAATTAAAATTGTTTTCTTTTAATTAAATTTCATCTGAGATGTCAAACAACCCTAAACGGATTTAATCATCAGAACCCGAGTCCAAAAAAAAGGTATTTCACGTGAATTAGAAGTATCTAAGCAACAAAAAGATAGCACAGAGCAAACTCAACATTTTTCAAAAGTGCCAGCTATGAGTAGGTAGTAGGTATTGTACAATTGTGTATAACAATATATTTTACAATACCAGCTATACCCATAAACTATAATGATATATTATGTTGTGTGTCAAGGGCGAGAAGTGAGCTCTTTCAGTCGCAGGTGACACACAGCGTTTATACGGCATGACAGCCAAAAACTGCCGAGGCCTTTCTATTTGCCCAAGACTGAAATTACCTCCTTGCACGAGCAACACATAGGTACTACTTTTTGTCACGCCCCTGCCCCTTTCAAAAACGCATCTACCAACGTTATCCATTAATCCATAATATAAACTTTTCTTGCTGTTCTCGGTATCTAGATACGGGAGCGACCCACTTACCCAGGAGCGTAGTCAAGATTTTTTATAGGGGGTGTATTACATTTAAATTTATATATATATAACGTTTTCTGCAGGGGAGTGTCCACATACTTTTCGTTGCATTCATATCAATTTAATAATAATATGACAACGTATTTTCCTTTTTTTTTGATATTTGAGGCACTTAGTAAATATTAATTTTTTTGCATAAATACGACTGAGGGGGTGTTATAACACCAAAACAAGTAACAACCACCCCACTTCATGTCTACGCCACTGCAGCACTTACCCCTATAAAAGCAGCTAGTATTTGATAATATTATTATAATTTGTAATTTTATTTTCCATCCATTAAAAAATCTTTAGAATACCACAAAAATAACAGATTCTTAAATTTAAGTATTAACAGAAGGTATTCAACGTATTTTATGTTCTTCATTACTTCAGTTCTAAAGGATAAGCAATTTTTAAATTAAATTATTTTTTATATTATGTTGACCTTTAAGTATAAGTACCTACTATACAGTATTACTTATTAGAAGATTCCGAATATTTATGCCCTAAAAAAATGCATAGTAAGTAGTAAGCCAAAAAAGTTAACTGTAGCATAAATAAACTGTTAAATAGCATGGCAGAAGTTGCAGAACAAATAATAATTGTTTAAAAATATTATATAATATAATTAATTTTTCAGTATAACTTTATGATCAATTTCCAGAATTTTACGATTTTTCGACTGCTCCTTTATGAAGATGAAAATTATACATTCGAACGTGATTCACTCGAACTTCTTTAACTTCAAATTGCGGATACCGCGAACTTTTTCCCCGAGCCCTAGAATTTCCTATAATTGTATTATCCTTGGATAACTAGAATTCTTGAATAACTCGAACTTTCTGGGCGGTACCTCCCACTTTGAGCTAACCACGTTCGACTGTTCTACTGTAATTTATTAAATTCACATACTATGGACATGTATTGACTATATTGGCGTATATTAGTTTTTAAACGTTGGGTCTAAAAGAGCAATGGCGTATAAATACCTACGTTTTTACCGACATTGTTATTTTTATTTTATAGGGGCTTACCTTATAAACAATATAAACCAATGTAATTATAAATAATTATAAATCTACACTTATTTGGGAATTATGTCCAAGCCCGGATTAAGGGGTGGGGGGACCATGGCTCCCGTGCCTCGATAGTTAGAATTTATTTAGGGGCCTCTAATTTGTCCATTACTTTTTTCGTTATAGTCTATGTAACACTAAATAAATCACCTAAAAAAATCGATGATTATTTAGCTAGGAAAATAACTTGTATATTATATTTTATAAATAAAGTGATACATTAATCATTATTTATTGCTATATGTGATATGCCTATATACCTAATATCTATATATTATTATATTTATTGTATCAGGTACCTAATATTAAATAATATACTATGTGTTCCGGGGTGAAGTGACCGGCAAACGTCATATGGAAGTATACCAAAAATTATGAATAAATACCTTTTAAAGATTGAATCTAACTTTTTTATTTTTTTAGCTATGGGCAATTAACTTTCTTTTTGCATATCACGCATTTTTTTATGTATCTTCAAAACTTTTCAAAATTTTGACGTAATTTTATTTTTATTTTAGAGCTATTTAATTGTCCTATCAACTGACATATGCAATTAAACCAGAAATGTGCTAATTATTTTTATTAAATTAAAAAAAGAGAAAAAATTTGGTAAAAATTAGTATTTGTAAAAGGAAATTGTGCATTATTCTAAATTATTTATTATTAACTATGAGTTTTTGATTATGATTATGATTATGATTATGACCACTACAATTTACCGAATAGTATAAAATTAAACGATTGACGACCAATTAACCTACTCAATCCTAGGAAAACTAAGATTGTGACGATTAACAGGAATATATTATGAAAATCAAACTTTCAAGGTATTCTAGGTATATTAATGTATTATTCAGTATAATTCAGTAAAATAACAAAAAAAAAAACAAAAAACCCATACGAACTAATACATTATTTGGAATAATACACGATTTCCTTTAAAAAAATACTAATTTTTGCAAACTTTTTCTATTTTTTTAATTTAATGAAAATAATTAGCGCATTTCTAGTTCAATTGCGTATGTCGAAGTGTTGATAGGACAATTAAATAGCTTTAAAATAAAATTACACCAAAATGTTGAAAACTTTTAAAAATACATAAACAAATGCGTGATGCCGTGATATGTATGGTTTTGATAAAAAAAATTAATTGCCCATAACTTAAAAAATAAATAAGTTATACTCAATCTTTGAAGGGTATTTCATCAAAATTGTTGGTATACTTTCATATGACGTCGGCTGGTCACTTCACCCCGGAACACATTATAATATACAATATACATTAATATATATTTTTTTTCATACATGGGCCCTTTTAAAACTTTGGCTCCTGGGCCTCAAAATGTCTTAATCCGGGCTTGATTATGTCCATGTCAAAACTAAAAATATGGTGATAAAAGTGTGACGTCATTGTTACAAAATTAATATTTTTTTTTTCAATTTTACAATATTGCGTAATCGTAAGTCAGAGTAACACCTGTGTATAATATATTTTGTATTCGCTCCTCAAAGGGTTAAGGCTGTCAGATATGCTCTTAACAAATAATAGTTATAATATTGATAAATGTATAAGTCCTATCTTCTACCAATGTAATAAGTAATAACTAATAACAATAAAAATTATTATTTGGTTCATTCCGTTTAAACAAATAAATAAATAATTAATAATATATTACTTGGTATCTACATAATATATTCGCTTGACTCCAAGGGACAGAAATAAAATCCTTTACAGCATGACGTAATGAATTAAGATTCAGTACACCACTCCCGTTCACACCTCGTGCATTAAGAGGACGTGATACCCGCATGTGTTGTCTCCGTCTTACAAGTGCGTAACATACCAAATTGTACGCTCAGCAGAACACGTGTAGCTCCGTTAATTTAAGAATTATAGTGAATTGACCTCTTATAAAATCTAAAGATAAGATTATTATCTAGGTAACCTCATATGCTTTTTAGTATATTTTAATTTTAACGTGAGTTATGAGTATTTTAAAATTGTAATTTTTTTATACATCTTAAAATACTCAAGACAACACATGCGGGTATCACATCCTCTTAAGCGCTTTGCCTAAAATATAATACAAACATATTATTATACCCAAGTACCCAACTAAGTTTGGTAACCAATGGTGGTATAATATGACAATATATATTAAATGTATATTATATTTAATGATCATCCATTTGGTTAAAAATATTACACAATATCAAATTGTAATACCTATCCATTTCGTGAAAAAATATCCACTTCATGAATTTTTTAATTATTTCAACAAGTATAGAAAAAAACTGTTTCCATTTCATAAACTGGATAATTTTTCATGAAATGGATAATTTCACCAAGTGGATTCGACATAGAATATTTAAAATTTTTAAAAATCAGATATTGAATAACTGTAATGCATTGTAGAAGAAAAATGCTCGGTGAATCACTTCTGTATATTATATTATAATTTTTTCACGGTACTTTTCGTTGGAACCTTGTTAAAAAAACCCACCCTAGCTGTACCCACCCATTGGATAATTACAGGCGGCTATGCGGCATATTGACTGTAATATATATAGATAGTAGTACCGACATCGAGTGCAGAATTTAAATATTTTACAATTTCGTACGACACGCTAAACATTTTTTTTTTGTGTCACGTTTATACTTTATACTTATAGTTTATAGTACGCCAAACACGCTGCAGGGTATAGATAGTCCGATTACATATTATATTGTAGACACAGTACGGTAGAACCGACAATAAATAATATACCATTTTACTATACCGCACATTTGCATATTATTATCATCGCGAACTGGGTCACCACCCGCTCTACTAAAATAAATAATATCGACGGGTGCTATGTGTATATACCGCGCTGGCTCTCGAAACCACATAAGTACATTTTATATTATGTTAAGGCGTTCCGAACACATTGGTATTTATATATTGTATAGCATTTTAACGTTTCTTGAAAATGTGTATTAGGTATAATAATATAACAATGTATAAAATATAATATTGCAAATTTGCGCTTATTACACCAATGCGCAAATGCGCTTTGGTATGATGAGGAGGTTGAAAACAGTAAATGAATGTTTCTTGCACTTCACCACGAATCTTATCGAAAATTGAGCACGCGCAGCATAATAATATTATCATGCCGTCGCGGTGGGTCTAATGAAAAAGGTATGAACATACATTTTGAGCGTAACGACGAAAAATAATATTATATTGTTTTATTGCACTAAGACAATACTTTTTTTTTTATATATATACTTATATCCTTGACAACATGAGCCATTAGGCTTAAGAGAAAAAAATAAATTACATAAATTGTATACTAAATCTAAGTGTTAACTAAACTTTGGTTTGAAGATTGGCGGCTGTGATGAATTTAATGATGTTGGCTATGGATTGAGATTTGAGGGTGATCGTTTAGTATTTCAACTAGTGATTTGGGCAGGTTGTGGCTTGTTCTGGTATTGTGGTGTGTTCAGCCATTGCAGGGGTGGATAGGCCCATAAGAAAAAAGGGATTTTCCCTGTGGGCCCCCGTCTATGTTTGTGGCCTGGGGACCCACTCGGGTCTACACTCTACACATTGTTTTTTTTGCAGAATAAAATATTCACCAAATAGGAATAGCTTAAATTTAAAACTATTCATTTTTTTATATAAATTATTAATACTATTAGGTACCTACTGTTCTTTTTAACAATATAATAATAATACCATAACTAGTCAAGAATTTGCTTACGGATATTTAACATAGTATTTTAAATTTTTATCGTTAATCGAAGACCGAAATATCCTCGTATGTTTCCCTAACCCTCCCCCCCCATAATATTGTGTTTTTGCAATCTTTTTTGGCCGATATTTAGTACGGAATTTGTATGAATTTGTACGATAAGACCCTCAATTTGTACAAATTTTTTTTCAAAGTTATACGAGATTTTGTGTGAGGGGGCTGTAGAAACGCTTCTCCACCCCCCTCCCTATTTCCAAAACTACTTATTTATGTGATACGTCTATGCAGATATTTAGTACAGAATTTGTACGAATTTGTACGACCTTACGCGAAATTTTTCAAAAAACCCCTTACAACCGAAAAAAGCATTTTCCTCATATGCCGTTTCCACAGCCCCCACCAAACTAAAAATACGTTTTCGCATGAAACATTTTATTTATAGGTAAACATGTGAGATTGAATATCTAATGCGAGTGAAGCGACCAAATTTTTTTTCAATTTGAGGGCCTCTTCAAATATTTCCCTGTAACATAAATACTACCTATCCACCCCTGTGTTCGGCATAGGTGCACATTGGGTTTGGGTTGTGTCTGCATTTTATTATTTATAAATGTTGGTTTTTTTTTAATTCTGGGGAACTAAGACAATTATTTTATGTAGGAATGTATATATAACATTTTATGAAGACCGAAATATCCTCATATAACCAAGTTGACAATTATTACTTTGCATGTATATAGTATAGCAAATCTCTGTTTGAGTGACGTTTCAATCGTCAATGTAAATCACCTATGCAAATGTTGTTATTGGCTAATACTTGTTACTTTTAAAAGTAAGCACTCATAATTGTTTCGAAAAAACATGTTGACGTTCTTAGAAATATTTTTTTTTTACATAGGTTTAGTCATTAATCACTATACAAAACTACGTTTTTGAAAAAAATATTATATTTTTTAAGTCACTATTTCGCTGAATGACAGCATATTATATTATTTTTAACATTATAATTCATAGCAGAATATTTTTCTGAGAATTTTAATGTATAGTAAAAATCGAATTTCAAACGAGTCGTTAACGAGAAATTAATTATTAGTAAGTTATACTTAAGTACCTAAGAACTATGTAGGTATAAGTGAATAAACAGTGGCGCCGAACTCTTTTTTTATTAAGTCTAACCACTTTGTTTAAAATATAGCCGATTGCTGGAGTTCCATGGGGCCGACGCCGAATGGCTATGTTTGCAATAAATTCACACCAGAATATGAATGATTAATTAATGTCTTAATGAAAATAAGGGTTAAATTAATGCTTATTTATACATTTTAGACAATATTAATTATTATATAATTGGTATAATATATAAATAGCTTCATTATTCACTATTCAGGTACTTTGTACACGACACAAATCAAATCACTTGTAATAACTTACTACCTATTTAAGGTATAACTTAAACATTTTAATTCAGATAAATATAATTGAATAAATGCGCAAGTATAAAATAAAAATAATATGATATAATTATATTGTTAATGGTATTAATAAACGAATTAATATCATTAACAGTAATGTCCATGTTGGTGAAAGTTGTTATAAACCAACATTCAGCATTTTTTCGTTTTTTATAGGGACTTGGCCTCGGCTGCCAGCCATTGACTGTTGTTAAAATTACATTTTAAATAATATAAAAATGTAACTACCTATTAAATAGTAAATATTATTAACTATTAACTATACATTTTATTTTTTAAGTTTAACTGTAATTACTGTAATAAGAACGTTTTATTTGTATTGCGCAATAGTGCTGAATTGCTTAAAACTGCATTTGAGTATTTGACTAATACCTTTTTCACTTTTTTGTTTGATTATATATTATAGGACGGATAACACAGAACGTAATAAAATAACGATTTTTTGTTGGGTACTACAATAAGTAAATTTAATGATGCGTATAGTCGTACAGAACAAAATATGTTTAAAGTTACATTTTTAAAGGATAATTTTTTTTTTTCAAAAAATAAGGTTTTGTATTTTAAAAAATATGGTTGTTTAAATTAACTGAACGTTTAAAGCCGTTGGAAAAAAAATAATTATTAACAGTTAACCTGTAGATAATGTATCGAATTTGTGCAGCAGCTATTTATTATAATTAGGTTCCTATAATAATATGTTTTCCTGCAATTTTTTATTACATTTGCGCCTTCTTAATAAATATATAGCGTCTTGGGTGAAACGTGTGCATTCGTGTATATGTAAATGCATTTTATATATTTTCAGGCCGTAAATCATGAATATTATTGGTAATTACTAATATTACTAATAGTTTAATAATCTAAATTATTCAATATTAATCCATTATACTACTAGCTGAATAATTCACCATTAAATAATAATATTATTGTTAATAGTTATAAATTGTTTAAGTACAACCTATGGCATTAAGTAATATTTCTATTTTTTACTTTCAAAAAATATGATTGCAATGTATATGTAAGCCTGTTATGTATTTATATTTATTATTTTATCAGGTATTGTTGTGTTATCACGTCCTAAGATTTTCTGGTAACCGATTCAAGTCTTTGCCGAACAATTTTTTTTGGATTCCAATTGAATGAAAATTGTATTGGTTGTCATCTTAATATTAACATGGTTATATATGAATTACTGAAATAAGTTGTTTTATGGACTTCAATGTATAAATTGTGATTTAAGAATAAACAATTTATATTGCAGAGTTGTACAAAAAAAAATTTGTGATCGGTATTTTGTATACCTATGAATCTATGATGTATGTAATATTTTTATCATTTAGGTTTGAGTACCTGTACTATGTAGGTTCCTATATTTTAAAGATTATTGTTAACTTCAGAATAATTTAGGTACGTTGTTATGTAGTATGTAAATGTACCTATAATATTCTGTGTTAAAGGGTCGATAAATTTATTTCCACATAATGGCAAACAAATAACATTCGTAAATTCAACTAATATTCTATGTGTTTTTACATATTATATTTATTAGCTAAGAAGGTATATAATGCCATATGCGCGTATACATATATCCTGAATATTATAATAATTAAATAATATGGTGGTTGAATTGTTTCTTATAATCACATTGCAATATTGCATATAGTTACAAAATATACATTATAACTTTTACTATTAGTATTACTTATTAGCTTAATATATCCCTATATTATCAATTATGATATGTAGCTGAATATATTAATTATTAATGAATATATTCAGCATTCACTAATTAAAATGTTAATCTTTTTTTTAACTTTTTCACTCAAAAAGTTGGTTAATTTCTTAACTAACGTAATAAGTTAGTTTTTCTAAATAATTTGAAAAATATAACTCTAAATTAAAGTCATGTTTATACTTCATACATACTATCCTATAGCAAAAGTTAAAAATAATAATTAATATTTATTTTATTAATAATCACTATTATATATATTATAATGATTTTTAACAAAAATAAATAAATAATTAATAAATATAAAGATTTATTAATATTAATAGTTGACAGAAATATTTAACTGTCTAAATATGTATACTATAGTAACTTTAAAAAATCAATTTTTGTTTTTGGTGTAACTCTAAAACAAATGGCCGTAGAGCCATGAAATTTTCACTGAACATTTATATTAGCATTTTCGATACACCATAAAATATTTCAACTATAAGAAAGACAAATTACATTTTTATGAGCGCTTGAAGTTTAAATTTTTACAACATTGGATATTCATTCGATTTCTCAAATAGCGATTTTCTTATTTTTTTGTAATTCAAAAACGAATAACCGTAGACACTTGAAATTTTGACTGAATGTTTATATTAGTATTTTCTATATACGATAAAATTTTAAAAATATTTTGATTTGTTTTGAACTGTTTAGGGACATTTTCAATTTCCAATTTTATTTTTTTTTCTATGAATATCAATAAAACTTTATTTGTTGAGTAAAAATGCTTGAAAATTTAATACAAGGCTCCTACTATATTGTTACAATGACATTTGAAAAATATTAAAAATCCTTAGACACAGTTTTTTTTCATAAGCATTTTAAGTTCAAATCTTGACAAAATCATCCATTAAGTACAGTAACTCACATGACACCTAATGTACAGCAGAGCTGTACCCAGGGCCGTATTAGCGCATAGGCACTATAGGCACTGTGCCTAGGGCCTACGAACTTTTTGGGTCTACGAAAGTAAAATGTGTGACTACGATTTTTTTGTAATATTTATGCTTTTTTTTATTATTATTATAAATTAATCCGTACGATTGTACACGTTAGCACAACAAGTAAAATATCATGTATTTAAGAATCATACCCCGATTACTGTTTATAGTATATTTTTAGGAAATAATAATTATAAATAATATATCATTTACGTAATAGAAACAATAGTTTATTATCGACTGCAGGTCGGTCGCACCGCGTATGACTGCACGGTACTCACTATAGTCTCTGTAGATGATGGCAAAGCAATTGATGCTGCGAATCAAATAAGTGCTAGAGATAAATTATAAATTCAAACATTTTATGTTATTGACAAAGTGGCCGAGCGGACTCAGTCGTCGGTTTCGACACGCACCGTCATCGGTTCTAATCTCGGTCTCGGGTGGCACTTATCTTCGGGCAGTTACGGTATCTGAAGAGAGAGGACGCCATCCCCCACCCGGGCATGGAAGATACTTACGGGTGCCCACATGAAAATTCTGCCAAACTAAAATAAACATGTTTACAAA
>NC_042495.1:81667545-81670376 GCF_005508785.2 Acyrthosiphon pisum
TTTGGTATTAAACTTATTAAAGAAATATGCAAAATGGTATAAAATAAGTGGTTTTTTATGGTTTTTGACAATATAATATAGTATATATTTGTTTATAATATTTGGAGTAAGATTAATTGTTTTTAAGATCTGTTAAAATTGTTATCATATAAAAAGTAATAAAAGTTTAGATTTGATTTTTATGCTGTAAATATTTTTGTTTTTAAAGGATTAACACTAAGATTTGACACTTCCTCTCCCAATCAGAAGATTTCTTAACTATTTAAACACTGGACATTACAGGGCCATATTAACGTGTGTGCACTTAATGTCTAAATGTACTGTGCCTACTGCCTAGGGCCTACGATAGTTTTAATCCGGGCCTGGCTGTACCAACTAGCCCAACTTTCTCTATAATTTATAATGTATACATGTATTAAGATCAAAAAATAAAGCAAATTCGTAAAGATAGATACTTAATTTTGTTTTCACATTATGGCTATATGCCTAATGCCTATATGACTTATGATAATATTATTAGGCTATTCAAATTTCAAGTTTTGCCTACTATAATCTGCAACTTTTGATGTTCTTTATAATAATTTTAGAAATCACTAATTGCTAATCACATGACCTGTAGGTTACATGAGTTAACATTTAAACTGTAATTTTGACCGCAACAATATTTCAAATCCTACTGTAGAAATATTGTACGTGAAATCGTTAGGTTATCATTAGGTATGTGAAATGATAAAATATAAATATAAAATATAGATATTCATTTGATAATATGATTTATATATTTTTATTAATCATGAGTAAAAATATATTATTTTAGATTCCGTTCAGATTTATTTAGAACAGCGATTATACATGCCTACCTATGTGCGTATAGTTACCTAACCATACTCACGAATTGTTCAAGTGTCTTACCAAAACAGTAAAAATTATACTTCACACGTGCGAAATAAATTATTTCCACGTGTTAATATATCAACACATATTATAATATTAAGGTAGATATACCTTTTATTCATTTGTATTACAAGTGTTGTATTATACCTAAGTGAATATAGAGGTAATGCAAATTGGTTTGCAGGTATTCAGGTTTGAAGTATAGAAAGTTTAAAATAAGATTAAAAATATTTCAAAATTCATATTATGTAAAGAAAGGGATAGTTTAAGTAATAATAAAATGTTTCAAGTTTCGAATATTAATATTTTTTGCATTACGTCTAATAATAAAAACTAAACTAATTTGTAAATTATTCAATTTTTCAAGGATGACCAAATTATTTTCCAAGTTTTCATATGATTTCGCGTATTTGCAAGTGTTTTAACATGAATTAAATTTGTTGTAAATTGTAACTCAGTGAATTTTTGTTTTAGAACCATGACGGTTAAATTTCAAAATGAAAAACAAATTGTTCTACCCAAATCTAGTGTTTAAAATACGTGTCGCTATTTAAAAAGCTGCGTATTGCACCCTATTACACTATGAAAAGGCTAAACGTGTTCACTTTTGATTCCAACAAAATAACAAACCCAAATTTTCTACCAGAAGCAATCCTCAAAGTTGAAGATTGAAGTATTTGTACTGTTCCTATAAAGGTGACGTCGGACAAAAAAATTAAAAACATTGCAGTAATACATGCAAGAAATTTATTGCTCCACTCAAAATATAAAATGATTTGTACTGATAAAAGATATTTTCAAAAATACTATTTTATAATCTTTCTAATTATAGAAAAGAAATATTTTTAAAAATGTTTATCATCTTTTCGATAATTGGTGTCAAATTGTTAACTATAAAAATAATCAACTGGTAGACTGTTTATATAAAAACAGATTATATAATATCGGTACCTAATAAGTAATGACTAATCATTTTATATATTCATATATTATACGCCTATACGGCTATTATATTATAAATTATAGATAATAATAGGTATAATAATATAGACTATATTATAATATAATCGTGATTATATAACGGATATAGTGTTATAAATAAATCATACTCAAAGCTCGCAATATTTTGGATTATATAACAATAGGTACAGTTATTAATTACATTAATCTTGTTATTTAAATCTGAAATTACTTCCTTATTGTTGATAAAAAAGTTAATAGATTTATACTATACTAAATTACTAATTGCTATTATACTATATTATAATATAGGCTGTAACTTATAAAGTAGGTACTCTATATGCAATCTACTATATCTTATAGACATAAATACTTGACAATATATAGAACCTATTAAATACTTTTATGAATTAACTCAATTTTCTTCTTTGTCGTATAAGATGAATTATACATCTTATGTATTACACAATGATACAAAACTACCATCGTATAATATTATACTTTAAAATGACGCACATTTGTTTTTGAGACGTAACGATAATAATAAATTCAATAGCTAACTTCCGTTATTCTAATCTTCAAATGAAAATGTTTATCAAGTTTTATATGAGTTACGATAAATATCTACTACGAAATGTGATTAATTATCTAATTACCCTTGAAATCATAACTACCTATATAAATAGATCATCCTAATTAAAAAAATAAATACGTTCGATAATATTGTATATAGATAAATGTTGAAATGTATTTATGGTATTTTCAATTTTATATTAAATATCTTGATTCTAATATTTGGCCATATAGATTATTAATTACTAATATATATTAATATTTATATAAGTTCTTACTATACCACTATAATAATAGTATTTTAATTCACTTTTAGTCTTTAGATTCCAAATGTATAGCCGTATAGGCAGGAGCGGATCTATAGAAGATTTTAACAGGGGGTGCTAAAAAAAAAGGTGGGCAAG
>NC_042495.1:81670426-81680850 GCF_005508785.2 Acyrthosiphon pisum
TCTACCCAAATCTAGTGTTTAAATACGTGTCGCTATTTAAAAAGCTGCGTATTGCACCTATTACACTATGAAAAGGCTAAACGTGTTCACTTTTGATTCCAACAAAATAACAAACCCAAATTTTCTACCAGAAGCAATCCTCAAAGTTGAAGATTGAAGTATTTGTACTGTTCCTATAAAGGTGACGTCGGACAAAAAAATTAAAAACATTGCAGTAATACATGCAAGAAATTTATTGCTCCACTCAAAATATAAAATGATTTGTACTGATAAAAGATATTTTCAAAAATACTATTTTATAATCTTTCTAATTATAGAAAAGAAATATTTTTAAAAATGTTTATCATCTTTTCGATAATTGGTGTCAAATTGTTAACTATAAAAATAATCAACTGGTAGACTGTTTATATAAAAACAGATTATATAATATCGGTACCTAATAAGTAATGACTAATCATTTTATATATTCATATATTATACGCCTATACGGCTATTATATTATAAACATAGGCGAAACTAGACACTTTTATTAGGGCAGGCCAAATGAAAAATATAAAAAAAAAACTTCTATTAGCAACTTTACATAGGTAGTAATTTTGTTAAATGTATATATATATTATATAATGAATATTTCTTTACAATATAATTATTTAATAATAAATAAAATATTATAATAATTAATACATGTATAAAAATAAACGATGATGGTATTAATATATAATTATGATGTTTTTTTTTTGTATCAAAAAAAATAATCACCGACGAAAATAATATTGAACAAAATGAATTCCGAGCTTAGTCACACAAGGTCTTTTTGACAGGTTTGTGACTTTAAAAATACCTATAAATTCAACAAACAATAGATAATTGTTTTAAATAGCATAAAATGATAGCTTGACTTGGACATTGAAGGTAATAAAGTACACGAAATAATGTAAATTATTTACAATGAGTAATTTGAAAAATTATAAATGTCCGGTCTTTTACACAGCGATGCGACTAACGGGGGTTAATAATAAATAAATTGTTTGGGGATGTACTAATGTGTAGAATAAAAATAATTAATATGGTATTATATTTTTAATAATAATTAAAATATTTGACTTATCCTCTAACTATAAAAAAAAAATATTCTAATTAATAATTACGTCTCCGGTTTCCATGATTTTCTAATGTTAAACGTAAGAATCTTACGAACGATCGCTGTCGCCGGTCTATGATAAAAATATGAATTTATATTAAAGAAATAATATGAAAATATTAAAGTACGTTTAATCGACAATAATAAATTTTCTACGATTATATTTTCGGTTGTATTTTCACCACGTAACAAACATTACCGACTGGCGACTTGTTACGTAAAAATGTAAAATTAACTATTACTTGCTATAATATAAAAATAAACGTCAAATGTCTGAACTAAACAATAACTGATTAAACCGATTATTCAAGTACATAGAATAGACTATATTATGACTCCATATTTCCATAATCAATGTTAAAATAAATTGTACTATTATGTTCATTGTGTAGTGTATACAATTTAATTAAAAAAATGTTAACAATGTACGTTTTCACGTAGGTATAAATATATTATTTATAATGCCTAAATAATTATTAAAATAATATATAATATATACACATTTTTAGTCAGTATTAGGTCAGGCCATGGCCTGACTGGCCTGACTCGTAGTTTCGCCTATGATTATAAATTATAGATAATAATAGGTATAATAATATAGACTATATTATAATATAATCGTGATTATATAACGGATATAGTGTTATAAATAAATCATACTCAAAGCTCGCAATATTTTGGATTATATAACAATAGGTACAGTTATTAATTACATTAATCTTGTTATTTAAATCTGAAATTACTTCCTTATTGTTGATAAAAAAGTTAATAGATTTATACTATACTAAATTACTAATTGCTATTATACTATATTATAATATAGGCTGTAACTTATAAAGTAGGTACTCTATATGCAATCTACTATATCTTATAGACATAAATACTTGACAATATATAGTACCTATTAAATACTTTTATGAATTAACTCAATTTTCTTCTTTGTCGTATAAGATGAATTATACATCTTATGTATTACACAATGATACAAAACTACCATCGTATAATATTATACTTTAAAATTACGCACATTTGTTTTTGAGACGTAACGATAATAATAAATTCAATAGCTAACTTCCGTTATTCTAATCTTCAAATGAAAATGTTTATCAAGTTTTATATGAGTTACGATAAATATCTACTACGAAATGTGATTAATTATCTAATTACCCTTGAAATCATAACTACCTATATAAATAGATCATCCTAATTAAAAAAATAAATACGTTCGATAATATTGTATATAGATAAATGTTGAAATGTATTTATGGTATTTTCAATTTTATATTAAATATCTTGATTCTAATATTTGGCCATATAGATTATTAATTACTAATATATATTAATATTTATATAAGTTCTTACTATACCACTATAATAATAGTATTTTAATTCACTTTTAGTCTTTAGATTCCAAATGTATAGCCGTATAGGCAGGAGCGGATCTATAGAAGATTTTAACAGGGGGTGCTAAAAAAAAGGTGGGCAAGTGTGTGGCGCTCTGCTGTACAGTAGGTTATAATTGGATCACTGTAATCTGTAATGGATGGTGTTAAATTTGAACTCAATGATATAATATCATTGTATAAGAAAAACGATTCTGAGCGAAGACGGTCAGTCAGGCTATAATATTACGAAGTATATTTGATGATATTTTTGTGAATTAAGTAATTTATTTACCTATTTACATGGAACTTTGTTTTCAATTTTCAATCCTTAGCTATAAAAGCTAAACATTTTATATATTTTTAACCACAAAATAATTTTTAAATTTTAAATTTGACAAATTTTGCCATAATTCAAACTTTAAATGCTTGTAAAAAAAATTGTGCCCATATGTATTTTAAAAATTTTTCAACTGCAATAGTAAAAATAGAGCAGGAGCCTTGTTTTAAATTTTCACGCTTGTTAAAAACAATTGCTTACCCAATAAATTACATTTTATGAACAATTAAAGCAAAAAACAAAAAAAATTTTAATTTAAAATGTTCGTAAACAGTACCAAACGGGTAAAGATATTTTGTACCTTTTATCAAGTATGAGAATTGATAAGATGTTAGATAGTGTAAATTTCAAGTATCTATACAGTTATTTGTGTTTGAAATTTGAATTAGGTACAACAAAATAAGAAAATCGCTAATAAGAAATCGAGAGAATATCTAATGATGTAAAAATGTAATTTAACTTTCGGGTAGATATTTTTTTGATAAAAGTAGACATACCTACAACTTATGAGGAGTCATAAAAAGAAAAAAAAATTTTAAATTTTAAAAAACAAATCATCGCTCCACTCAGAATCAAAGAAAAAAAATGGTTACACCTTTCTATTTTAGATTATGTAATTTTAAATACAAATTTATTTTATTAGTGGCTTAGACGACAGGGGGTGCCCGATCACCCTTAGTCCCCCCTGAATCCGCCCCTGCGTATAGCGATATATCGCGTGACTGCCATGGTAATACCATGTCCATTGTCCATGCATGTGTCCACTATACGTACCTAACTTGCAACTTTAAAATTATTCAAGAGGTGCATCGTACTAAATAAAAAGCGTCTCGCTTTAGAAACAGATTATGTTATATATTTGACTATTTTATGTAGTATGTTAAACATTTAAACCAGAAAGTCTTATTGTATTATTATTATTATTAATGTTATTTTTAGTGTGTTTGTGGGCACTTATTATATATGTAGTAGAAATAAAGCTTGGGTATTCAACTTCGAAGAAGTATTATTTACGCAAAACCAGTTATCGAAAAAATCAATTTTTTTTTGAATTCGAAATGAATAACTGTAGTGATGGGTAAGTGAGCTATTGTTATAACTAGGGTTAGGATATTTATGCACTAAAAAATGTATGAATATGTATGCACTTATGCACTAAAAATCATCTAAATATGCATTAAAAAGTAAAGAAATTTTTGGACAAAAAATGCAATAAACATTTATTATTTTATACAAATTGAAAATGTTTGTGTTTGATATTAATTGTTGTATATAATTTTTTCTTTTTGTTTACTTAATCGAATATGTTTAGCGATGTTCATATGCTGTTCAACAGTAAACCGACGTTCACTACCGACATTAACTTCGCATAATTTGCAATAAAGGATTGAACCATCGGTAGTTAAAACGTGCTCTCCAAACTCTTTTACAAAACCTCTTAGTCGGTTAGAACAAGAGCTTTTAACTTTAGGCATAACCGCCAAAGGAAAATTGATTTTCCAGAGTTTAGGGAGGTGTACAAATGTTTTAAGTAGGATTACAAATGTGTACAAATGAAATAACAATCGATAGGATACATTTTGACTGTGATTTTTAGTTTGGTGGTACTGGGGTAACGGACCTAACTGGTGATTTAATAAATCAAATACGTTCACGACAAAATACGAAACGTGCAATATACGGTACTCTACATCGGTCGTAGACAAGAGGGAAACTAACTATAAATAATTAAACGTTCTGTTAAATATCTGATAAAATTGTAATGGCTCGCAGTTTTAAGATAAGTTTTGACTGTGACAATTGACGAGGCTTATCGAAAATTCTATTTAAGTAGGTACCTACCTTTACTCCGTATAGGTATAACCATATTTAATTCTCAACAATAAATAAGTGATAATATGTGAAATACATATAATCAAACTTATATAAGATTCAGTAAAATATATAAAATTACGGTGTTTTTCAGCATTTTGCATCGGAAACCGTCAAATATGCGCTTAAAAACAGAAAAAAACACAAATTATGCATTTTTTAAAAAGAAATGGTAAAATATGCAATTATATGCAAAATAAAATTTTGATATTTTGAATATAGATATCATAAAACATATTTCTGTATAAGAATGGATGCTATTGGACAACCTAAAAAAAATATGCAAATTCATAAACATCCTAACCCTAGTTATAACGGTCATGTCATTGCTGTCTTCTCGATGTATGAATTTTACCGATGGACTAGAATCTAGTTCAGAATAAGTGTTGATCTAGTGAATGGATCAACACACATTCTGAAGTGAGATAGATCGCTGAAACAGATATAACAGTTACAGTTCATACAATTTTTAATTGGGCAACTAATATGAGACTGCGACAATTTTTAAGATTTCCGTTTACACCAAAAATCCAGATTGGAAACATTTACCTACGAGATAAATTATTTATGTTGTTTTTTATTAATCGGGATGTTCACATTGCACAGACTAAAAAAGAAACAAAACATCGTGGTTTTGTAGTTTTATAATAGTTTTATTTAGGTACCTATACTACCTAGGTACATATATCGCAAATTTTTCTTTATAATTTTGGTAGGTATAGAAATTTGGGGGTAGGATTACCGGAAGGGAAATTTCCTTATAATAATATTAATAGTCTCCTGTAAACATTAGATCACGTGGTTTCTATTATCTATATATATGTATATTATTCTGCTAATAAAGTATGAAAAGCAAGATATAACAGATACATTGGTGCTTATTAATAAAAAATAATAATAAATAATATATATGAGTTATTATAAAATATATTATGGGATATAAACGTTTGTTTTTTTATACTAGGAGTGATGAATATAAAATATACACATCAACCCCCTCCAGTGGCGTACACAGGGGGGGGCCTAAGGGGCTGAAGCCCCCCTATTGTCGTATTATTATTACTTTAAAAAATATATTTATATATTTTAAACTGTCGACTATAGTAAGCAAGACGTAAATTTCATATACGTCTTACCAGAATGAATTAATTTTTGAAAAAACATTGTACTAATTGCATACCAATTTTCCTAAAATTATCTGTAATTTGTCGGTAAAAGTATGAACTACTTGTATGAAAGACCTTGTATTAAATTTTCTAGTCTTAGCTTATACAAATTTAATATTTTATAAGTTCTGAACTACAAATTAACTATGGTTTTGACGAAATTTGAACTTAATATGTGTGCTTATAAAAAATAACCATGATGCCTATGTATCATTAATATTTTAGCTATAATAAAAACTTACGTATTACACTTTTAAGCTTTTTAACCGAATAAATAATTTTTTATTGACATTTATAGAAAAAAAACATTTTTAATTAATCAAATACAATCCAAGTGAGGACGGTATAACAAAGCTGGTTACCAAACAATTTTAATACATTTTCATTTTTTTTCTCCAATTATTTTAAAAAGCACTGAGCATTTTAAATTTCGACCTTCTAAAAGTACCAACTAAATCCAATTTGCTTCCAAAAACATACAACAGGCATCGAAGTCTATGATCAGAGCATTTTTTCTACCAGAAAAGTTGAGAAATTACAAACATTTTAAAATGCCTCAAATAAACGTCTGAAATTATTAGACTAGATAAAATAAAAATAAAATTGTAACTAATTTTCAAGCCCCCCCTCCCCCATTAAAAAATCCTGTGTACGCCACTGACCCCCACAAAATAGTCCTATTGACATGCCACTGAATGAATATATAATTTAAAAGAAATGATAATTAGAGAACTAAGAGAAGGTTAATACCTATAGGTACCATATATGATATACTATATAATATCGTCTAAGGTATTAGGTAACTTTATATCGGTAATCCTTATCGTGATTTACCAAGAGTCCTAAAAAAAATTCAAATATAAATACAGACATACAGTTAATATTTAAATTATAATTTCCTGATAGTATTGACCTATTGTACAATTAATAAAATAATAACATATTAATTAATACTCTGAATCAATATATACTAGGTATTCATATTAATAAATATGTACCTATGCCAGTTAGTAGATGTATAATATGCTGATAATTAATTATAATTAACAAGTATATAATACTATGACTTAAGGTTAAGAGTTAATACTTAAAAGTTAAAAGTTATCAATTTCTATGATTGATTAATTAGTAATTAGTGTTTGTCGAAAATTAACTGTTATTCTACATAATATTTTTGATTTCTATAAAGTATGTTTTTAATATGAGAACCTAAGGTAAATTTGGCACGAAATAAATATTAATACTCTTGAGATAACACTTTTAAAAAGTTATTTAAATAATTGCATTGAAATTTAAATAATAATTAATATTTTTTTCCATTAAAAATGTTTTCGGTAGGTTCTTAAGATAGGTACGTTTTACGCGAATGTGTTTTCTCCGCGTCTTACACTCTTACTAACGCATAAAATATTGCATAGGTACCAACAATAATATTTAAAATTTTAAAATTAAAATACAATGTGGGCAAGTGGGTGTCACTCTGATGAACAGTAGATTACAAGTGGGTGACTGCAATGGATCACTTAGACCGCTCAGAATCTAAAAGTACAAATAATAATCATTAATCGTATCTTTAAATTTGATAAAGGGTCATTTCACTCAAACATTAAAAGTCATCTATAACAAAGTATATTATCTAACGGGGATAGGGGATTCTTCTGAACTTTAAATTGTCTGTAATTATATGCGTTAATAAAATGGAGACAACATATGCGAGGATAACGTCCTGTTAATCATTTTTAGATTTCATATTTTTCAAAAAAAAACTGCTTGTACCTATTGCAGTTTATTTTAGGAATATTCTTTCATACATTTATATTATATAATTATTTTGATTGTACGAGGTACAATACCACGTGTCACGTGTGTATTTCAGATACGGTTCGTCGGACGGTATGATTTTACGACGTCACGCGAAAATGCTGCTTCACTGAAATCATAAATTGTCCAACAATAATTTTTAGACTTTTTATGTTCTATAATTTCAAACAATGAAGAAATCAGATTTTATTAATTGTATAGTCCTGGATTCCCCAAAAAAGTGGCAAAAAATAATTTTGGTTTTATCTTTAAACAAACACTTACGAAAATATAGGTACTTTTATAATAGCTAGGTATAACTGTATAAGTTTATAACAAGTTATTTGAGAGTTCCTAGTAGTTTTCCTAGTAGATCATTGAAGCCTGAAGGTTCTGCATCCTGCTATATAAGCCCCTATGGCCTATATCGGTAGACGGTACGTACCTATGTCCTGTACGGGCTATATAATATTAGTTTGAACTGTTCGAAGTAGTTGATTTTTAAACTATTTTTGACTATTTTTAGTGAATAATATAAAATTAAAAAATTAATTATATGATTTTGTTCTACTTAGAATTACTAATTAATTATAATAATATTATTCCAAAAATAAACATTCATTATAGGTATAATGATGCCAACTATATATGAATCTAATAGGTACCCATATACCTACCTATACCTATTTCACTTGTATGAGAACGTTGAAAATAATAATCGAATCTAATATGTTGACTCAATAATATTAGGTTAGGTTATAATATTATGTTATTATAATTTGTAATTTATATCCGCGATATAGGTACGCCGTACGCAGCTATATGAAATAATAATATTAATTTTATTTATTTGTTTTATCAGGTGGCAATACTATAAGAGCCTTCCTATTTCGACTGTAGTGTTATGAATTTAATTAGCTAGACTGTATTATTAGACTGTAAATATATTTTTATTTAATAATTAATACTAATAACCTTATCAAACTGTCTTTGTTGACTGTTGTCACAACGTTATAATGATTTTATAATTTTATAATTTATTATATCATACATTAATACCTAAATTTGTTATTGGAAAATTACAAATTAACCAAATATACAGATTATTATGACACGCCAGCTTACTAATATATAAGCTACTTTAATAATCATAATACATATAGGTAATGAGTAATGACTAGGTACTAATGAGTCATTTTTATAAAAGCTTTGAGTATAATATGTATAATGTATATGTTCCGGAAACACTAGGTTTATACATTTATATTCCGGACGTTCCCACTCGCTAAGTTATTTTTTTTTAAATAAACCATAATATATTAAAACCAAATAGAAATCTTAAATTTTATATTATAAACATTTTATCATTTTCATAACGGAAATAATTTTCTTTTAAATAACTCTTTTATTCCGTATATTTAGGAAAATTCTAATAATTTAATCTCAGTTGAAATAGAAAATATGATTTTGTGATATGTTTGTAATTTCCCATCGATAAAAATGTGTAGGTATACATACAATAAATACTAAAATGAATAAAAAAAATAAAATATGTGACAAACGAATTTTTACGGATATTATTCATTTTTAATTATTTAAGTTTTTTTAGATTCTGAGCGGAGCGATGAATGTAATGATGTGTGTTTTATTTTTTTAATTTAATTTTTTTTTTGTGTATCTGTCATTACCTTTTAGGACAGTAAAATGCTTATATTTTCTTCAATAGTATCTTTTGTGATAGGAAAGTGAATCTAATTGGTACAGTTGATAAAGTAAAAATTTCCCAGTAGTTTTCAAAAGCGACAGGAAATATACAAAAGAAAAATTAAGGAAAAACGGGAATTTTTACCCAAAATCAAAAAAAGTATTTATTAAATTTAATCCTAAAAAAACAAATTTCAATTACATGCAATAAAAAGCAAGTTTTGTGGAAAAAGCAAGAAAAAAGTTTACTTCATTTAAAATCTGAATGACTCAAAACGTATTTATATATTATGTATAAGAATTATCTTTCTGAAACACTTCTCTCAAAAGAAGCATTTGCTACATAATCAGAGTCCTAATTATAACTATAAAAAATATTATTCACTTATTCTTATGGAGGCCCATTTATCCAATTCCCCCAATTTGGAAGTATAATCTTTTTTTTTACCATTCGTTTGTGGCCGGTTTGTATTGGTTTGTAATCTAATTTTTTTCGTTTTTAGAGTTTTGCAAGTTCGTAACATAGCAAATTCTACGCTCAGCAGAACACGTGTAGCTCTGTTAGCTTAAAAATTATAGTAAATTGACCTCTTATAAAATCTAAAGCTAAGATTATTATCTGGACAACCTCGTGAGTTTTTTATTATATTTTAATTTTTAAGCGAGTTATGAGTACTTTAAAATTGTAAATTGTTTATGCATTTGTTGCAATTATTGTTCTTATATTACCTGATATAATGTAGATTAGTAGTATTTTACCTACATACATTTTAAAATAACAAGTCTACTAGTCCAACTATTATACCACTGTATTTATACTAGAGAGCCTTTATATGTATATGAAGTTATATGAACTTATACGAAGTATAAGTTATAACGAATAATACCTACTTTACATTTGTATAAGACTATTAAGCAGTGCCGCAACTTGGTACACATTGGTGGGTGTGCGACCAATAAATAGGGCCCAAGTATAGAGGCGCAATTATAGAGAAAGGGGAGGGGCTTTTAGCCCCCCC
>NC_042495.1:81682204-81683242 GCF_005508785.2 Acyrthosiphon pisum
TATTATTTTTTATATTTTGTTATAAATATAGTTAGGACTTTGTTTTACATTATAATAATTATTATGATTCTAATGTATTCATTAGTTTCTATTTTTTGATTAAATAATATGATAGTAAGATACCACTTTGTGAAACACCTTAAAAGAAAGAAGTTCCAAATAGTTCGGCCACTGGCCCCGGGGCCCATTTTTATGATTTAACGAGGGGCCAAGGGGTTCTTCGCACCCCTAGCACCCCCGGTTGTTGCGGCACTGCTATTAAGACTGTAAAAACGTTATTTTCTATTGGGATTATCACAGTATAATACAAATCTAGCACGTCTGACTAGCAGCGCTCGGCGGTTTTATGAACTACGTGAAACGTAACTAGTTCTGACCGCTAATACAGCGCGCGATGCTTAACCTATTCTTTATAATCGTGCTTATAATATTATGTATGTATAACAATAAAAGTTATTGTCGGAAGTAGGTAGGTACACTGATAATCATTTATCACCATTTCTTCGGTATCGAATTTATTACTTGTAACTTCTGGTCTTTATAAGCGATAAGTATATCAATAATATTATGACCAGTGGCACTATTAGCGTGGGGGAGAACTGTGCAACATAGTGGGGTATTTTGGGGCATAACTTAGGCTTAACTATCGTACTTACTGAATTGATTTGAATAGTTTATTATTTTTTACGCTGGAGCACAAGAATCCCAATTACTGCGGTCTGCAGTACTGACTAGGTATAACCATAGGCGCACATTGGGTGTGAATTTAGGGGGTGCTGGAATAGTTTATGTTACAGAGGTCCGTGGGGGGCTTTTTCCCTCACACCCCCCTTAATCCTAATACTATAAATTTTAAGTTTTACGTTTTTGATTAGAACTTTGATTTCGCGGGGTTACTTTGATACCCATCATATATTTTTATTCACCAGAGTACCATGATGATTAAATTTTATTTTCATAAAATGGGGTTACTTTGATAACACATTAAGAAATATAGGTATCAAAGTTGCCCGTTGTGTAAGTTTGATACCATATTAA
>NC_042495.1:81685377-81686423 GCF_005508785.2 Acyrthosiphon pisum
AGCGTTACCCAGAAGACACCACGTGGATGTTGGATGAGTAGTCTCCCAAAAAATGTGTGTGATTGTATTTTTTTAATCATAATAATAATAATAAGTATAAAGAGTCAATTAAAAATAAAATAATAATTATGTGTAATATAATTATGTTAATAATTACATAAATAGTTATATTTACTTAATCTTGAACGATATATTCTATATAGTACCCTATATAGGTACCCTTTTTATAGACGTTATTATTATTTTAGAACGAATTCTATCGATTTTATCTTTAGACTGGTCTAGAAATTCTATATTTTATATTTTATTTAGTCATGAATACAAGTTTTGAAGTTTATACAACGACACAACGTAGGTACCTAATACATGAATATAATATTACATTATTACCATAATATCATGATATAAAAACAATGTATGATCGTAACTTTTTGATGGTCAGATGCTTCGGTAAGCACGTGACGTGACGTAGGACGTAGCGTATAGTAATAGTGATTTAATGACAATATGATAATACGGATAAGCAAGTGACGTAGTGCTCGGACTTGGACCAAATCTGGACTTTTGCGATCATACCATGTTGTTTATATCATGCATATACCATAGAACTATTTTAGATCATATACCATGGATGGAGCCCCGAGCCACAGCGTATTACATCAATACAAAAAACCGTTGCCGATATCAGCGAAAAATCGCCGAATTAGCAGCTGGTGGTCGATATACACATGCACTATGACTTCTCGCATATTTATCCGCAGATACCTATTGTACCTATGGATAATTATACGAGGAGTTGCACCACGCTTGCGCAAATCGATCACCTAATTCGGTAACTCGTCGCTATATCGACAACAAAATCATTCGCTGTATCTACGTCATCCATAGAATAAGAGAACAATACGAATTACAATTACGTACCTTCTTATCAATGTGTCGTACTATCACAAAATAGATTTTAACAGAATTTCATCTATTCTGTGGTACTCATAGATATATACAACAAACTAGATAGCCGTCTCCTTCTTGTCATGGAAGTCGGCAGC
>NC_042495.1:81688082-81690984 GCF_005508785.2 Acyrthosiphon pisum
TCTAGTTGTTGTATATATCTATGGTGGTACTATCATGTATGTATGGCTATTGGCTAGCCAACTACAAACGTATTATACATATTTTGTACCTACCAAAATAATATATATTATTATTGAGATGTTCTCCTTTTCGTTTATTAACTATCTATTGAGTTTTTAATAAAATGGTTTTTTTGATTTAAACATTTTCTTTTCTTTTTTTCGGTGGAAACAATTTGGTCTGATTTGTGATTCTCGATTCTTGTATTCTTTGGGGAAATAATCGATACCACGGTCTTAGAAGACCGTGACCGTGACCGTGATCGATACCTTGAGCTTATCTATGTAGCGCACAATTTTATCTGATAACCGAAAAGTCACTTGATAAGATATTGATTTAATATTTTACTCCAATTTTCAGTTTTTAAATTCGGTCGAACTTTATTGACTTCGAATTTTATGTTACATTTGTTATATAGTTGTTACTATAATATTATATGTTTAATTTAGTGGTTTTTAATGTACCAAACATAATCTTATAAAAAAATATGTGAATCCTTGTAATGCCAATTATTTGTAATGGAATCATTCGGAACACGAAATCGTAAGTTGTATTTTGATAGTATAATATACCTTATATAATTTTACACAAATGATTTAACGCTATTGTCTGTTAAGAGTCATACTATCATATAAATGTATTATAATTTTATAACTTACTCATTTATATATATTGATTAAAAAGTTCAATGATTAATATTTTAGGTTAGCACAGTTTTTGTAGCTGTAGGTATGCTTATTAAACAATAGGTAGTTATTATACTTTTTGTTTGGAAGAAATGGTTTACACGTTGAGGTCCGCTAGTGTTTTCGGTGCAGAGCCCGCGTCGCCGCGCCAAAATTACGTACGGTCGACAAAGGTGACCTGAGCTACGTTACCAATGTCGAATACCCGTTGACAATGGCATTGAACGTGTTAAAAATAACAAGCTATAAAAAATCAAAATGTACAGATTTAGATAATGTGTATTAAATTATATCAGTATTGTCGTCATCAGCAACGTCGATCCCATCATTGTATTTATTTAGATTGTATAAATGACTAAACGAAAAAATTCAATAACAGGGTCTAGATTTACCAGGCCAAAAGTAATACAAAAAAAAAAAAAAATGGGGCATGGGTAAATTAATAGAACGATTACAATGTCAAAATATTACCTGTACATTTTGATTTTTTGTTGCTTATGGCTTGCTCAAACCAAAAAATATAAGTTAGTTCTGATTTCACCAAAAACTTATGTATGTTATGACTCATCAAATGAAGAAAAAAAAGTCTAAAAAATCAATTTTGAGTTTCTCAAATATACAATTAATGTTAGTTATAACTTTATAATTCAGTTTTATGTGGCTTATTAACAATAACGTAAAAAGTAAGTACGTTACCTAGGTAAATTCTGATTCCACCAAAATATTGAGCATATAAATACAAACGTTTCTAAAAAAAATTTTTAAATCTTAAATTTTTTCTATTTTAAATTCCAAAATAAGTTCAACCAGCTTTTTTTGAAAGTACCATTAAATTAGGCATGCAAAAACACAAATTTTGAAAAAAAATTCCAAAAAATTGCTTGGGAGCTAAACTGCATTTATGCCATTCTTAATTTACTCTTTTTAAATATATTTTTTGGGGCTGTATAATTAGCAAAATTATTTCTAAAGTATTAATTGATCCTTTATTCTATAAACTAAACCTGGTACAATTTTATATCAGTCAGTAGGCTGAACATTTGAGATCATTTCATTTTACTTGTTATTATTAGATTATCGGAGGAGAATACTGGGCCTCATACCTCCCACTTCCCTGCATAGTTTACACATTTTTTTAGAATATCTGTTAATCTTTGGAAATTTCTCAAAATGTCTTAATATGTATATGAATATATTTATTCTTTGAAATAGTGAACAATTATGCTGAGATATACCTACTTAATAATAATTTTGTTCTATAAAGCTATTGAAGCTATTAGATTTACATTTTAACTAAGTCCCTATTTGCTAAGTTATTTTTCATTTTATTAATTTTACTTATCAAAAATTACTGATTACACAGCTTCAAATACATTATATTAAATGAAGATGTCTATTTAGTGTTATTTAAATTAATATTACCTAATATATTAAGGCAGCCGGTGCCAATGTTATTTTGTACATAAAAATACCCTCTACGGGAAAAATGATCCTGTTCTGTAGAATCAACCAAATTTGATAAATTTTTCTTCAACTATTGGAGGGTAATATTCTACAGGCAGTATTGAACTCTGCTTTCCAATATTTTAATTTCAAACTTTATAATATATCTTCAAAAATAATACAATTTTAAGCTTTTTTTTATAAATTATATTATACCATTATTTGAAATAAAATAAAAAATCTGAGTTTGATGCGGCCTGTAAGAAGCTCTTTTCTTTCAGATAAAAAATAGTAATTAAAATCCGACAATTCTACAAGGTCTGAGAAGTCATTTATTTCGATACAATACACCAATTAGTAAAAAAGTATTATAATTAAGGTGGCAACTAAAATATAAAATTAAATGTTCACATTTTATAGAATTGCAGAAAATTTGAAAAACTGGTACCTGGCCCCTTAATAGAAATAAGTAAAAACGCAAAGTATCAGAATAATATAATACAACCTATTTTTAAGTATTTAAATATATTTTATAGGTACCTATATTATTGGATGTATGCATTGAATAAATATTAATTTAAGTAATTAAAATGTACACAGTAAGCAGTGGCGCAACTAGAGTTCAAATCTTGGGGGTGCTACAAAGGTAAACCGTTATATGGGCCGTCGGGGGCTCCCCCCCACACCCCCCATTACACCTTTAAAATACTTTATTTTGACTATTATTATTAGG
>NC_042495.1:81691697-81695328 GCF_005508785.2 Acyrthosiphon pisum
GAAATGACATAATGATATCTAAAATAAAATTACATTGTTAAAACTATAGATATTTAAATTATAAAGACATTGGACTTGAGGGTGCTTAAGCACCCCCTAGCACCCCCGTAGTTGCGCCACTGACAGTAAGTAACATCTACAGTTAACCTAGGATAAATCATGTTTATAATCAGTTTTGAAATGGTTAGGTAATCTCTGGCCATCTGGAATATAGTGTATGCAATGGCTACTATTGGTTTATATTCTGGTGAATAATTGATCATAGTAATATGTATAAATTAGTATGCTTTGTTAAAAATTTTAACTCACTTTTAAGTCTTTTAAGTCACTTAAAATATAAGCACATTTGTTTGTCTTTAGAGATTTATCAGCATTTAAAAGCATTAATTATTAGCAATGCAATATGAAATAATGTAGTCTGTTGAATAGTAGCTGCCACAATGAAATACTGTCAACAGTAGCTACTAGCTAGCAGTTATAGTAGCTGGAGGTGTGTATATTTGTTGCTTACCTACCTATGTTTATCAATACATTTACTGTAATGTGTAAAATATAAAACAATTTAAATGAATAACTTTGAAAACCAAAATAAATATATAAAATCCAAATACCATTGATTCACTGTAATAGCACGGCAATCACTACAGTTATCTCGACAGTTATGTAGATTTAGTCATATTTGTATTAATTTTCTAAAGTTGAAAAACCTTATGAACAGTATTAATTATTTTATACTCCTCTAATCCTACAATACATTTATCTTCTTGTATACATTTATTTTAAATATATTTCACTACTCAATCCAGTTTTTGTTTCTAATTGTCTTTCTATTCTAGTACCTAGTTATGTCATTGAGATGGGATTAATTTTCTATAATAAACAATTCTTATAATTTATAGTCTTAAAAAAAAAAAATAGAAATAGTTTTATTATATTTGATTTCATATGTTTTATTGCTTATTATAGATATTAGTAATTTATTAATTTTATTATTATTTTAGTTATAAAAAACCAATTTCACAAAAGAAAAGTGATTGCAAAATATTATCTTTATAATATTAAATAGCATAATGAATTACGATATTATACTAATTCTAACGAGATGAAATGGTTACATGAATTAATATTTTTTTTAAATATTGGCAATAGGTAATAAATAACCCCTTACTTAAGTATTTACAAAAAATCAATTATTTGTATAATAATATATTCCTTAATAGTTTTTAGGAAAATATTTATGAAGTTATGATAGTGATAAAAGTAATTTAGTTTATTGCCTTATAATTATTTTTCTGTTTATTTTATGTGGTTTATAGTTGTACTTGTATATATTCTGTAAATTTAAATGTTATTTAAAAATATGATTTAATGCACTAATATTAATACATATTGTTAAAAAATGCTCTTGAAAATGGTGTCTGACATAATTTTTAATAACAATGATTAAAATATTTGAACTGTATAGCTATACATGTTTTGGTTTTGCTGCATGTCGTAAATAAAACGACCAATCTATATCTGCTCCACGTCACTAATCTTTTGTTTGTCAAACCACTGTGCAGCAGCTGTCAATTTTTTTAGTACATATAGATAAGCCATTAAGGTTAAACATAATATTATGTAATAATAATTATATGGTCAAGTAAAATAAATAATATTCAGTCAATATCTTTTTAGGGGGATTATCTAAGCTAAATTGTAATTAAAATGGGTCCATTCTTATGAAATATATGTAAAATGCCTTAAAAGTTCCAAAAATGTACAATATTATTATATCTTTTTAAATTATAAATTTTATTATTTAATTGAAAAAAAAACAGTTATCAAGAGCGAGCTATAGTGTCGTTGTCTAATCTTCTTATATGTGGATGGGTGAACACTGAGTGGCCATTTGGGTATTATGAAAATATTGAGCTCACCCTTTCTTTTTCTAATATTTTAAGTTTTATTGTATACATTTATCTTTATAAGAATATGTAACTAATCTTATTGACCTCACAGTTGAGTCTTGTAATAACATTTTCATTTTCTCTATAAACAATAAATGGTGTAAAATATAATATTTTGGTGGGTATATTTTAATTTTTTTCTAGATCAAAAGACCAAAGTATATAGTCACTTGCTAGTTGCTTTATCGCCATGCTCATTTAAGAAGACGCTACCCCTGCATTTGTTGTCACTGTGTTACGTAAACAACGTAACAAAAACTGTTTTTCTTAAGACTACTATACTCCCTCTGTATTTATAGTAGAGTTACCAAGAATCCACAATGCATAGAGAAGAATTTTATCTTTGTCGTATCTTTTTTATTTTTTTAATAGCACTAACCAATAATTTTTAATAATTAAATGGAAAAAACCTAATATTCTCAAACTGATAACTTTAATTGTATTTATGTTATTATCCTAATAATAAAAACGCTACTACACAGATAAAGTTCTACCATATGCTTTGTGGAACTTTTGTAATTCTACTTATTTCTACTATCAATACAGAGGGAGGCTCACGTTAAACCGGTTTTTGATATGTTGTACATTTATAAGATGGAGGCAACACGTGCGGGTGTATACTCCGGCCCACGAGAGAGTATTACCGTTTTGCGCATGCAGAGTCTCTCTAAAAACATGAGATACTGCATTATCTGGTTTCAAAATATAAAGCTTAGATAAAACCGGGTCATCCATATTGTATCTTTTATTAATTTCAATAACGGCTACTTGAAAAAACTCTCTACACCTATATTTTAAAAACAATATTCTTTATTAAAGCAAGTTATTAAATTTTCAAATTACATTTTTACCGTTGATAAAAATCTTTTTTTCGGATATTATCTTTGCATATTTGTGGATGATCAATATGATTAGCAACTTTAACACCTAAGTACATTTCTGAGTCAATCAATTGGTGCTGTTCACTTTTCGGATTTATTAAATTAAATTTTGTTTTTAAAACGTAACTTCGCTTTAAAAAACAAAGTAATATTTCTGTATACAGTCCAGTAATTTTTTCGTGAAGTTCATTTATTACAACATGCTTTGTTTGGAAGTAAGAATTAAATCTGTACAAATGTAAGTAAAAGTTAATATAATAATTCATGAAATGTATAATTTAGTATTAAGCATTTACCTGGTAAATAGTGGAAGTGCCCAACTTAGAAAATAGTAACCCAATTTTATAAACATATCATTCAATCCATGATAAATCTGTTCAGTGACTAATAATCGTTGACTTAAATAGGTATCTGTAAAATATAGTTTTAAGCTGTCCCACTGCTCAAGAATACGGTCAACAACGGCAGCAAGGGAAAGCCATCTAGTCTGAGAGGGATGGAGTATTTTATGTGGCTCAAGATTCAGAAAAGATTGAAATTCTTTTAATTCACTCTGGCGTTTCGAACTACTTTTGAGAAAATTATAAATATTTCGGGCCATATCTTCTAATGCACGTGGTAATTTTTTACAAGCTTCACTCACGCATAAATGTGCCGAATGACAAACACATTTCATAACAAAAATTCCTAAGCACAAGTATTTAATATTGATTATTACATTTTATATAACTAGACTTATAATAAACAATTAAAATTACCAGGACAGACTCGCGTAAGCGAGATGCAACAGAATTTGTTTCC
>NC_042495.1:81696935-81698582 GCF_005508785.2 Acyrthosiphon pisum
TATAAGAAATATGTAACTAATCTTATTGACCTCACAGTTGAGTCTTGTAATAACATTTTCATTTTCTCTATAAACAATAAATGGTGTAAAATATAATATTTTGGTGGGTATATTTTAATTTTTTTCTAGATCAAAAGACCAAAGTATATAGTCACTTGCTAGTTGCTTTATCGCCATGCTCATTTAAGAAGACGCTACCCCGCATTTGTTGTCGCTGTGTTACGTAAACAACGTAACAAAAACTGTTTTTCTTAAGACTACTATACTCCCTCTGTATTTATAGTAGAGTTACCAAGAATCCACAATGCATAGAGAAGAATTTTATCTTTGTCGTATCTTTTTTATTTTTTTAATAGCACTAACCAATAATTTTTAATAATTAAATGGAAAAAACCTAATATTCTCAAACTGATAACTTTAATTGTATTTATGTTATTATCCTAATAATAAAAACGCTACGACACAGATAAAGTTCTACCATATGCTTTGTGGAACTTTTGTAATTCTACTTATTTCTACTATCAATACAGAGGGAGGCTCACGTTAAACCGGTTTTTGATATGTTGTACATTTATAAGATGGAGGCAACACATGCGGGTGTATACTCCGGCCCACGAGAGAGTATTACCGTTTTGCGCATGCAGACTGACGGCGGAGACCGTTCCGAGCCCCCATTTCTCCCACTATTTCCACGACCAATATACACTGTGTAGCGTTGAGCGCAGCCGACCGTTGCCGAACAGCTATCGGCAATGCCGAGTAGTGGGGACTGCGCGGAATCGGACGATTTTTCGTCGGGCGACGGTAATACTCTCTCGTGGGCCGGAGTATAGCATCCTATTAAGGACATGATCGATGCATATCGTTTTTCATAATATATTTGCGTTATTGTTGAATAAATTATAAATCATTTTTTGTGGATATGCGTCATAAAAATGTAAAAACATCATGAAAAAGGTGGGTAAGTGGATGTCGCTCTGCTGTACAGTAGATTACAAGTGGGTCACTGTATAATGGATGGTATTAAATTTGAATTCAATGATATAATATTATTGTATAAGAAAAACGATTCTGAGCGGAGACGGTATGTCAGTCTAGGTATAAGACATAATATTATATATGGTATTAAAAAAAAATTACCTATAATAGGTACCTATAATAAATTCCAAATTAATCATATCACAATATCCATTAGGTACTTATAACGCGTTATACAATATGTAATTTCGTCCAAATTTGAACTTAAAATGACTATAAAAGTAAACTGTGTAAATGTATTTTTTAGATTTTTTGGTAACAGTATTAATTACTTACGTGGAATCTTCTTCTAAATTTTCAATTCTTAGATACAAAAGTTTAACATTTTATAAATTTTTAAGTACAAAATAATTATTCAAATTAAAATTTGATAAATTTTGTCAAATTTTGATCTTTAAATGCTTATAAAAAAAAAATTGTGTCTATGTATTTTTAATATTTTTTCAACTGATATTGTAACAATATATCACGAGCTTTGTATTAAATTTATACACTTTTTGGCCCCAACAGATAAAACTCTTTTGTTGATTATTTATAGAAAAAAAATACTAAAAAAATTGAAACCGAAAATGTCTCGTAAAACAGCCTTAAAAAAGAGTCAAAATATTT
>NC_042495.1:81700910-81705361 GCF_005508785.2 Acyrthosiphon pisum
AAGTGCTTACAATAATTATTATTTGAGTTACAGTAAAATTAAGTTTTCGTTTTTGTCAAAAATTGGTTTTGCGTAAAAATTCGCGTTTTTCCTTTATTTTTTTAAGGTTTTTCCTTAAGGAAATTTTCACTTTTGACCCCCCCAAAGTACCAACTAGATTCACTTTCCTTTCAGAAAAGGTACAACTTTTGAAAATCGAAGCATTTTTACTGCTCCAAAAGTTGTCGTCAGACACAAAAAAAAAAAAAAAAACACATCATTGTAAAATCAATACATTCATCACTTCGTTCAGAATCTAAAAAAAAACACATCATTGTAAAATCAATACATTCATCGTTCCACTCAACAATCTAAAATCAAAATATATAATTCATTTTTGAGCTAGTTTTTGGGCTCTGTAAGAATTTCTTTACAAATAATTATTAAAATAAAAAAAATGATTTTAGGTAGGTATATGTTTTATTTTTTAATAGGTCGAGTAAAATTGTATTTACTATCCATTTCATCTTCTTTTTTTAATTGGGCAAAAATTATTCTCGAAGTTTAATCATCTTTGTATACCTATCTTCGTAAAATCCATTTTGACATATAAAAAAATTTAAGTTTTTTGAAAAGTGCACTGTGAAAACTGTTATTTTATAAACATTTTGTGAATTGTAATACTTTAATGTTACATTTATTAGAAATAAAATGTTGATAACTTAAAAGAATACCAACAGTCATAAAAACAAAATGCTTAAATTAATTAAAACATTTTATTTCGAAAGTTTTCATACGGATGTCGTAATTTGCATCTTGTAATCGCCGCCATTAATCGTTTCATTCATAGACTTCTAATATATTATAAGTCTATTGTTTCATTAGCAACAAATATCTTCGTCGATCTTATCTTTTTTTATTACAAGTATATCGGATTTAGAATAATATGTAGTATATGATATTATGGGTATTGAAAATAGAAGTGCAATATTTTATGAGTGAATAAGATAATAAAATTCATTATGGATCATCAATCGAAAAACACTGAATCGCGATAATTATCAACATCCGATTAAACTAAATTAGATAATACGTTATGAAAATATAAAAATAAACTTGTAAATATGTTCTTTCTGAAATTTGGCAAATACTTAATATCTATATATTCAAAATTATAAGGATCAAATACTGAGTATTCAACCCTCGTCTTCGTTCACCTTGCCGTACAATTATATAATTATTTTTATAACTTTATAAGACACTAACAACTTAAGAGGATGCTACACAGATATCTGTTGTCTCCGTCTTACAAGTACGTAAAATAGCAAATTATTAGCTTAGCAGATGACGTTTAGCTCTGTTAGTTTAAAAATTTGAGTGAATTGACCTCTTATAAAATTTAAAAGTAAGATTATTATCTAGGACATCACATAGGCTTTTTATTATATTTTTATTTTAAAGCGAATTATGAGTATTTAAAAATTGTAAATTGTTTGTTTATCTTAAAACAAATGTCTGTGTAGCGTCCTCTTAATTTGTATTGTATTAAAATTATACATTTTGCATTTTTGATAAATCATCAGTCATCACACTCATATTTTATAAATCTTGAAGAGCTGCTACAAATGTTTTAGTCGCAAATTAGATTGTAAGATGGGTACATACGATTTTTTTATTTTAAATCTAAAAAAGTATGCCTTACTTATTTTTGACTTTAGATTTTGAAAGGCTTTGAGCTATTTTGAAGAGCTTAGAACCACAACACATATATTCTCTTTGGACGAAACTCTTTGGAATTTATTTATAAAACAACTTTGGACATACCATAAAACAAAATGTACATAGTTTGTACCTATATCTTTTTTTGGAACTACAGCCCTGCAAGTATAAAATAGGAACGTTTTCTAACATTCATACCTACATTTAAATTGATTACCTAGTATTCAATGAAATCGTATAATTTAAAACTAATTCAGCTGTGGATACTATGTACTATAGTACTATGTATGACCATTGATAATAAATACTAGTATTTATAATCAATGGTATGACATAATAAATTAAAAATAAAAATCTACTATTATTAATAAAAATGTATCACTTGTAGGCCAATGCGCATGCATTTGTGATTTGTTAATTATTATTATTTTGTCAGGTAATGCGAGAATATAATATAGTAACTATAATGTATAGATTTTACAAAAAAAAAAACAGACGACCGAGATCGATTCCTAAAAGTGTACGACGTACTTATTGTTATACAAACGTTTGAAATACGTATTGTGACAAAAAACGATATATTTTATCATTTAAAAATAAATAAAAGTACTTAGATATTTTATTTTGTCGAAGTTATTTGTATGACAATTGTTTATTTTTGAATAGAATTGTTAACAGACAACAATGCGTTTCTATTAGAAAAGGTTATTATTATAAACCTCAGGCAGGAATCTGAAATGATTTTAAAAAATGTTTATGTTTTTCGGCCAAAATGCTTGATAACCAAGTATAAGGTTCCTCGTGAGTTTTTCTTATAACAATTCAAGTATCAAACATTTATAGTTTCCATTTTTTATATGAAGCGCCTTTGAAGTTTAAATTTTAACATAATTGGAATTTAAATTAAACGCAATGATTTTTCTTCTATTTTAAATATTCTGTTGTGATTAAATAAATATATTAATATTAGATTACGAAGAGTCTTGACATTTTTCACCATTGCGTATATAATATATTATATTATTACTTTCTATACTCAATAAAATTCTTGAACCATTTAGACTTATTTTATGCTATTTATACCAAGTATGAACATATATATTCTTAACACCATTCTACAGCTCGTCAAAGTTATATACTTTGTTTTTGCCGATAATTTGTTTCAACCTACCGAATTAAAAAATACTAGCTAAAGATAAGTTATCCTTGAGCAATCCGTCTGATAATGACGATGGTTGATTTATTATTGGATTCAAATATACACGGCCATTACATTTACCTACTCAATGAAATGTACACTGTCGTTTTTTTTTAAATTAATTTTTAATCTCGTATAATTTGATTTAAATATGATTCGGAGTATGAAAAATTATAAGTAAATATGATGCTTGATTAAAACCATGCATAAGCATTTTAGTGTAATAATCATAATTTAAAAATACATAATATAATTTAAGTATTGAGTAATTTCAATAGTGCGTATACTAAAATTCGTCTGGATTTTTTATATTGTTATTATTTATTTAAGTTGAATTAATACTAAAATATTATAATTAGTTATTCATTGCTATGGTGATAAACAAAGCGTTAGAAATTAAAATCCCATTTTTAGCGGATTTTCGTAATTTGTCGGTAGTTTTTCCCGTGGCATTAAATAACTATTGAAAAAAATGACCTGTCTAAAGTACTATCTTGATCCAATTTGCTAAAAGATAATATACTATATGTTGAAATCGAAGCACTCCTTTTGGTAGAAATTTTGTATAGGTACAGGTTAAAATAAAAAAGGTGGGTAAGTGGATGTCGCTCTGCTGTACAGTAGATTACAAGTGGGTCACTGTATAATGGATGGTATTAAATTTGAATTCAATGATATAATATCACTGTATAAGAAAAACGATTCTGAGCGGAGACGGTATGTCAGTCTAGGTAGGTATAAGATATATTATATACTTATCTATGGTATTAAAAAAAAAATTTACCAATAATAGGTATCTATAATAAATTCAAAATTAATCATATCACAATATCCATTATGTACTTATAACGCGTTAGAATACTTTAGAAGTTTCAAGTACCCAGGAATAATATTATACTATCACAAAAAAATAACAAAAATAGTTATTCTAGGTTTTTTAATATGTAATTTCGTCCAAATATGAACTTAAAATGACTATAAAAATAAACTGTGATTATGTATTTTTAGATGTTTTGGTAACAGAATTAACTACTTACGTGGAATCTTGTTTTAAATTTTCAATCCTTAGATATAAAAGTTGAACATTTTATGAATTTTTAACTACAAAATAATTATTCAATTTTAAATTTGATAAATTTTGTCAAAATTCGTTCTTTAAATGCTTATAAAAAAAAATTGTGCCTATATTTTTCAACTACTACTTTAACAATATTTCAGGAGTTGTATTCAATTTTTACACTTTTTGACCCAACAAATAAAACTTTATTGATATTTATAGAAAAAAAAACTAAAAAAAGGCGGGTAAGTCGTGGATGTCGCTCTGCTGTACAGTAGGTTACAAGTGGGTTACTGTGTAATGGATGGAATTAAATTTGAATCCAATGATATTATATCATTGTATACGAAAAACGATTCTGAACGGAGATGATTTGTCAGTCTAGAATATATTATTTTTAAAGAAAAACTTATGGAGAACCTTGTACCAATTTTAAAAACTTAGTTATAAAAGAAAAAATTTTTACGATTTTTCAACCACTAAATTACTTGCAAATTT
>NC_042495.1:81705411-81724371 GCF_005508785.2 Acyrthosiphon pisum
ACACATCATTGTAAAATCAATACATTCATCGTTCCACTCAGAATCTAAAATTATTATAATACATTTACGATATATCAAAATTATATATCTATATATAAATTTATACTAATATTTTAGTGTTAAATTTTAAAAATACATATAACATGATTAAAAAAAACTTATACATTTATCGTTCTGCTTAAAATCTAAAATTCGTCAAAACTGAAGTACCTATCTACATATACTTTTCGTTAGTAGATAACATTTTAGATGTGGCCTTGTTGATAAACCAACAAGAAAATGTTATATGATAAGATCTGGTCTTTTTATTTAAGGTTCAAGTACAAATCATAGGTAAGTAACACTTTATTAGGTACATTAATCGTATTATTTTTGTTATAATATAATATTATATAATCTTACAAATTTATTATGTAAGAAAAATTCATATACGTCTATACAATAATATTGAATATTACATAAATTTATATACATTTCTTAATAGGTAGGTACGAAACATTTTTAATTATTATAAAAATATTATAATTAATATACAAATATAAAACTTACTACACATCTACAATCTACTGTGTACGGTGCAGTGTTGGTATATAAATACCTATATAGATACCTATTCCATTAAGCACGAGAATTTGGGCGATTAGCATTTCAATGATTTACATTCCATACATAGGTATACATTTTTTGGATAAGTTGCATTATGCATATTAGCATATTATGGTAAGTTTCATCCATAAAAATGGTTGACTAGTTTCGTTTGGCATATATTTTGAAAGTGATATCTAAGTATAAACTTGCGTCAGATGAATATAATTTGTTTAATATCAAAAAATACATAAAATAAAAAAATACCTAGGTATATAATATTGTACGTTTTAATATATTTTCTATGGAGGAAATATCCGCTATATACCGAGAATGTCAAAAAAAAATTGTTATTTACAATGCAACTAGTTTTTCTTCTTACAAGTTTAGAGTCTAAACTTTAGACCGAGTAATAGGTATATATTATTCTTTACTGCAGGATCTTAACGCCAATAATAATAATTATATGTGTGAGTGTGTTTAATTAATAACTACTGTAACAATAATACAATATATTATTTTTTGGGCGTTAAACCACACGCTGTCCAGTTGTAGTTATCTTGACATTCGCGCGGCGCATCGTGCGGTTCTCATAACAATTATTATAATATATGGCATTTGCGGACATGCGGTGTTCCATAATAATATAATATTATCTTCAATCGAAGTCCGACGGTAATTCTCATCCGAGGTTTCCTTGAGTTGTGCAGGAAGAATGAAAAGTAGGTACTGTATCCGAATAAGAAGTGTTCAAAATATGTTCAGCCGACAGCCACATTGTTTGGATTTATCGTCTAGATGACGAACGACGACGGCGCGGCGGCGTCCACAAAATATTTCTCATGGTTTATGGACTTATTTCTAATATAGTTACGGTATACTTATTTTTTATCTATATACATAAGTAGTATATAATATATCATATAGGTACTGGACCGGAAATGTATAATTTGTTATTTCCTCCTAGATTGGCCATAGTGACATATCTATATAATTGCAGAAAACAATAGTGTGAATATAACAATGCGATTTCATCATAATAATAATATAATATTATATTATAAGTATTTATTTAAGTGAGAGTAAGAGCAAGACTTTATTGGTCGATTTTTGTGTTTTTCAAAAATGTATTAACATTATATTATTATATAGTAGGTAGGTAGTGTAAGTATTTTTGTATATTAATACCATAGATATAATACAACTTGATAGACGACTACAGGATAATATTGAAGTCGGCAACCATATGCCAACAGGCAACCGGGCAATGTTTACAAAATTGCATGATTGATAATATAATATATATTTATCAGATAAATATGATTGATCAGTATAGGTACCTAATCTATTGAGTTATTATTTGCTAAATATTGCTCTTTTTTCCACACGACTTCAAACGTTCCTATGGGAATGTATTACGCAGTCCGCTATCTGGTTGTTTTATATTATGTCTATGGTAGATACTTCTTTAAAACTAAAACAAACTACTTATTTTTTTTGATTTGAAAACATCTTAATTTTTGTTTGGTCAAGAATTGATTAAGAATGGGAGTTACCAAATTGATTCCCGTTTGGAGGGGTTATTTTAATGATGATAACTACATAGGTATACAATATATTAATACGATTAGGGCTGGCCATTAACGAGTTAAAAGTTAAAATTAATTTAAAACGTTAAGTTAATTAGCTCGTTACTTTCTTTTCAAATAAACTTTTAACTTAATAAGTTAGTTTTTTTTCAAGATTAACGTGTTAACTTCAAGTTAATTTCATTTCAAAAATATCTAAATTAAGTTAATTTTCATCCGAAGAATAATGCAAACTTTTAATGTGTTTATTGTTTTTATTTTAATGTATCATTTTAAATTTCCCCAGTAATTTTCCTGAACGTAAAGAAAAACTATCTAATAGACCTGGAATTATAATTAAATCTGGAATTCTTTATTTTGCAAATTAGCAAATTTTAACTTTACACTAAGGTACACTAAGTTAAGTTACTTTTTTTCAAAGTTAACTTTTAACTTAACGAGTTAACGAAAAAAAATACGAGTAACTTTTAACTGAACTTAACTTAATTATTTTAAAATAACTTAACTTAGGTAACGAGTTAAAAAAAATCGTTAACTTGCCCAGCCTTGAATACAATGAATCATCAGGGCTGTTGACATGGGAAAAGGAGGTAGGTAGCTTATAACTAGTAATATATTTTGAATTTTTTTTTTTACTATTATGAACCCTTCCGCCCTTCCCCATAATAAATTCGTGTCTAAGGCACTGTTAGGCCCTCGAGCGAGCGAATGAAAAGAGATAGGTTATAGGTTATAGGTTATATCTACTAGATGGGAACCAATTAGCCATTAGGCCAATGTGGTAGTTTCGAGAACAAATTTGGTATCGTCCATGAAAATGACTAATTACCTACCTAGGTACTAATGTTATTGTAATCATCTAAAAAGATCATCCGTTGTATACAAATTAACATAATGGCATAACCGTGATCTTTTTTAACCACGGGTGATCGATGATCATGATCATTGATCATTATGGTAATATAATAATAAAATATAGGTAACAATATTATTATTGATTTTTATGATTTTATACTTCAATTGTCTCGGCGGTAATGGTGGCGGTGCATCGTTCGTCTGTTCAATATCCATGTGCAACATGTCTTCGTAATCCTCGTCTTCCTCGCTCTTCCCTTCAGCGTCCGCGCTTTCTTCGTCCACTATTCCTTGTAAACGTGTACTAAGCAGGTGTTGGTCGATCAGCCGTAAGTCTTGCATTGAGTTGGGTTCACTGTATCCTGGTGTAGCCAATAGCAATCCCACGCTGGTCAACAGGTAGTGCGACGAACTCTGGAAAATATTCATCGTTTAAAACTTTAGAAATTGGGGAGTGGCTATAGGTACCTACTATATACATAGGAGCAATTTTGGGGGTGCTTAGCACCCTCAAATTTTTGATAGCATCATCGAATTTGTATTGAATATAATATGCTCTAGGTATTTGGATACATTTAGTTATATGGACTTATCATTTTCATAATAATAATAATAATAATAATAATACATGTATTACCTATGCATATAGGTACTTATCAGAATAATAATATAGATATAAGTGTATAATGTTATAAGCTTATACCTAATTGTTTCAATTAAGATAAATACGAAGGTGTAAAAAATTAAGGTGTACGAAAGGCAGGGCCCCCACTGACCACTTTAGTCGACATTAATCTAGCACCCCCATAAATTTAACCCAAATTACGCCCATGACTATGTATAATTCAATGTGCATAGTATTGGCATATTATATACCTACTTCGATACGTAAATATCGAAAAAGTATTCAACAAACAGAATAGAGGTTACCTAATAATCTACAGGCAGAATTTAACTCCATTTTTCAATAATTCAATCTCAAACTTTATAATATTTCTTTAAAAAAAGTCGATTTTATATAAGACATTTTTTTTAACAAATTATTTTATACTATTATTTGAAATATAAAAATTGGAGTTAAATATTTAAGTGTTAAGTCTGGGCCAGTTTATAATTGTTTTTAACTCAGTTGGGTTGATCAAATTAATATGTGTTAATATCTAATAAGAAAAAGTTAAAAGTTAATTTAATTGCTGGTTAACTTAGTAGTTAGTTAAGTTAAAAGTTGATACATAATTTTTTTAAAGTTTATATTAAGAAATAATTTTTTTTATCTATATTACTACCAGAGTCTTAGTCTACTTTATTTTGTCCAATTCAAAACTATATATACTAAATATACCTAGTTTCATTGAAGTTTTTCATCACAAACAGAAATGTTAATTGTTACCAACATAAACGCAACTAGGGCGTTTAGCCACCCCAACAATTATTCAATGGTTTCTTAAGATATTAATAAACTTTTCAAATTGAACTGTAATTCTTATTTTTTTTTTCATTTTATAATTATTTTATAGTCTCGCACGGTTATCTTTACTAAGCACATGTGTTTAATTTCGCTCCCGAGCTGTTCGTCGACAACTTTCTCTAAATTCAATGGATTTCGTTCTAACTTGCAGTAAAAAATAAATCAAAAAATAACTAAATTTAGCCTGCCTATTGTTATTGTTTTTATAGTCACCTTCAACCGTGTCAAGTCTAAAAAGTAATAAATTAATTACTATTGGGTACATTACTATTATATCGACAATCTAATTACCGCCTCGAGGTACCGTTCATTCGATGACCTTTGGTCAGTAGATAACCGATAGCGGCATAATGCCGCCTAACCAACTAATTAAAAATAAATCATCCAACGACCGCACAGCTATACAGGTTGGCTCAAAAGTCTCATTGCCTACTATCAAAATCGTCAACCACCTCTAATAATTCAAACAATAATGGATCCGGCTGGACCTTACAAACCAAACACCCGTCTTCTCCAGGTACATTCCCTCAACCAAAAGGTAAAAAAACTAGGGATGGGCCGATACTAAAACCGATATTTGAACCAATACCAAACAAAAAAAATAACCAAATCTATCAGCATAATAGCATTGATTATAAATTGTAATAGTTAAATGTAAAATGATAATAGTATTTCGGTTGATAGTATCGGTGATATTTTAATATCAGTTTATTATTTATGCTGAAAATGTTGGTTTTCAAATATATCGGGTATCGGTTTTTTTATCGGTTGCATATATTATCAGAATATCGGATATCGGTAAAAAGAGGTATCAGCCCATCCCTAAAAAAAACAAACAATTCTTTCTTTAAGCCTAACTGCCTAACCGTTATTAAGTCTTAACGGATGATGATGAAACCATCGAATCCGTCCCCCAACCACCTCTACCACCGCCAATATTTATTACATCAACAATAAATTACATTGAGCTCTGTAATTAAATAAAATCTATCTCTGACGATGAAGGATTCTTATGTAAATCCACATCTAAAAACCAAAAATTATCATTATACTCGTCCAACTGTTTTTGCCAAACAATCAAATTTCTTAATGACAGTTCCATCGAATATCACACATATCAAGCTAAAAAAGACTTATCGTGTTGTCTTTAGGCATCTAGAAGGGCTACCTTGATTGTGAGGGAGAAAAGTCTTTAATCAAAAGGTTTGAGTGGGAGGAAAGGTCCTTAATTAAAAAGTTTGAGTGGGAGGAAAGGCGGTTGTGGAATCTTTCATGAAAGTGTTTGGCTTCTTCATGGATTGTTTTTAATTTCAGGTCTATGTGGAGAGTATGATTAATTTTCTTAGCGCAATGTTTTTGAAGGATGATAAATTGATAAATATGATAAGTATTTAAATGTCATTATTTGTCGTTTTTTTCTAATTTCTTTTATATTTTTAAATTTTAAGTAAAAAATATATGTGGAGGTAATTACTTCATTATATAATATGAAGGATAGCATTGATTTTACAATACATATTATCATTGATTATAAATACTATAAATACTAGTATTTATAATCAATGATATTATACTATAAAATCAATGGCGATAATAATTAAACACAATTTATGATGTAAAACAATTTACACCCAAAATTACTTGAAATATTTAAAAATAATTGATTAAAATATCATAGATAGGTATAATATAATAAAATTGAAAACAAAATAAATGTTTAATTCGTTGATTTCACGGTAAGTAAAAAACAATGAGGTAAGTTAAGTTAGTAATTAAGTTAACAGAAACCCAAAAGTTACTATAGTTAAGTTTAAAAGTTAAAATTAACTTAAATTTTAACTTATTAATTTGTTAATGCACAGCTTTGCAAAAAGCTATAGCGCCTGTAACACCAACCTTTTGTGCCAAACCGTTGGACCGGGGCATGAGTACGAGATGTTGTTGCGAACCGGCCGACCGCAGCGTGGGTGCGGATTGTTGCATGACGAACTTCTTTAGATCGCCTTCGCTCCTGCTCATTCGTCTGGACTCCAGCAGACGCCGTGGCGGCGTCGTCGAAGGCGAATCGGCGGCGGACATATGGTCGTTGCGCGTCTGTCTGCAGTCCTTGGGCGTCGGCGGCAACGGCGTGGTGGCGATCCTGGGCAACGGTCGCGGGCAAGACAGCAGCTCGTTGTGCAACTCGTCGGCTTCGGTGCAGTATAGTTCCAAGTCACCATCGCCCGCTTTAAACTTGCTGTAAAAATGGTATTAAAAAAAAAAATCAACAATTCCGTTCACGCAGACGTTACTGTGAACGCTCTGAATATTATACGGCTTGCAGGGTATAACCGTACAACACAGCGCTTACGTTGGGGGGAGGGGGGTTGAAGCCATCATATTTTTTCATTATTAATCTGTGTAAATGATCACTTCTCCTACACTCTTATACTAAGTTGGGACACTTGCAAATGACTCCAAGAAATCTTGGTAGTTAACAGTATAATTACTACAATGTCAGTGTAATTTGTATTTGTTCTTCGATAATTACTTTAATAATTGGTGGTTGTGAGGGGCTTCGCAAATGTATTTTTTTTAAAATCATTATTAAGGGAACTTAAGCCCCCTAAAAAAATATGGCCTATTTGTGCCTATTATTAAATATATACAGCAGTGTTGAATTATACCTGTTTGTGCGTATTGTACACACTCTATGTAAATCATCTGATACAGCCGGCAGAGGTAAGTAACTACATTGTATTTGTGTCCAATGGAGTGTTACTTTGATTTTTCCAGTGTGTGGATCAGTCACTAATATTTCTTCTGACTTTACAGATAGAGTACCATACAGGCCGGTTAAACCAGCTGTTTTAGAATGTTCGTTGTCAATTATCGATACAGTATACTCGTTTGTTGACTCTGCAATGAATAATATATAGCTTCTATTATTTATTTATACTTTTTATTTATGTGACAAATTAATGAAAATTTAAAAATTCAAAATTTAACAAATAATCATTCAACATTGAAAAACAATGTAGGTTCTAATTTAGAGGGTTCTGTCACTGGACAGCCTCCGTCCTCATAATATATATTTATATCTATTTATATATAAAGGAATTTGTCCTCCTGAGAGGGATCAAAGTAGAGCACAAACCACAGGGCGGATCTGGTTGAAATTTTAAATATAGATTAATATAATAATTTCACCGTGCTTTAAGACAGGATTTTTTGAAGTTCAACCTCTAAAGCGGAAATTAAGTGGTTGTAAGTATACAATAGTGGCGCCATCTATCAAGCAATATCTTATCTTAATTATTATTATGTTATTATTATTCTATATTTATTTATTTATTATATTATTAAATTATTATTATTAATATTATTGATAAGAAGTTTTCATTGGCAATATAATATAGACACAGGTGTTGAGTTTAGGATTATGTTTGTAGATTGATTTGGACAAAAATGACAAAACTGCTTTAAGTAATAAGTAACATTTACTAAAGTACTAAATGCATGACGTACACATAAGTAATATTATAATGTAGTACCTACAGTATGCTAAAAGTCGGCGTTATATACAAGTGACCTATTGACCTAAGTCTCACGCCACTGTTTAACTTCGACGAGATTTTCGTCGGAATAACTTTTCATTCAGTTTTTAACAATTGTCAATCGTGAATGTTTGTTTTACGTAAATTTATTTGAGGTACTTAAAATTCTCAAAAAGTCATAATGTGCATTAAAATAATTTGATTTCGTATAGATATTTCTTTCTAGTAATATTAATAAGTAATAAGTAATAACCCATTACCCATCCTACAAATTATTGAAATTATTTTGAAGAAACTTTTGTTATAGGTATCTTTATAGCGTTTATTCGGTCTGCGTCATATTATATTGTTGTTTCTTCATTAATTCAGTATGTCAGTATCTACATACGCTTACTACCATTTGTTAATTAAAAATGCATTAACATAATGAACACACCTATATTATATTGTATTAAGCTATTGTAAATAAGAAAATTAATACAACAATAACTTAACAACTTAACATTTTATAATAATTAAAGATAACTAATTGTAATAATTTATCAGATAACCATCAGCTATATTATATAATATTATAAAAATATAATTATTATGCATGAATGCGTCGTACGAATACGGTATTGTACTATTTTTATAAACTTGATACATTGTTGCCAATGGGCAACGACGTGAATTTAATAATCTTATAAGTAATACAACAATATAATATGTAGATAGTTGAACGTGATTCGTACTTATATGTGTTGGTGGTTTTAAAACATCTCTTATAGATTTCATCCAATTTTGTGACTCTGTTTCTGATTTTCCAGCAAGAAAAATACATGGTTGTTGTTCCTTTTGTCCTGCATAAAATATTCCAAAACCGTAGGCTCTAGTCCTATATAGTGGTGAGAAATAAAAGCATCAATCATAACTATATCAAAATGTGATAACATTTTTGAAAGGTTATAACAATAATAAAACCCAAGACCGGAACAGAATTTTGTTTATTGATCCTTCATTTTTTTTTTTGCTTTTAATTCTATTTCTTAAATTTCAGATTAAAAATCTTAAAAATTATGCTACTATTAATAGGTACCTATTATATGTGCTACGAAAAAATAACGAAAAACTGAGTAAAATTGTAAATTGTAATTTGTAGTCAGGTATGCCTACATAATGCTGGTGTTATTATAATAATTTTTTTTAATTTTTTCAACTTTTGAGTGTTCAATTCTTCCGGTCTTATGACATTCCCTAGTAGTAAGTTATTAATTATTATAGAATTGCAACAATATTATATTATATATATAGTATATACTCATATTATATCATATTATATTATACCTACTATACATTTATACTTAAAGAGTATAGGTACAATATAATCTTTAATTAATTTATATTATTCAAATAATATGCTTAAGTGTATCGACCTGGATTTAATTCGGTAGATAATTGCGTTGTTAGGTACTGCTAAACACGATGTAACATTTCCCTTACTATGTCCAATGTTGATGATCATACGATTTTCATTTTTGAGTACTTCACACCATTGGCTTTTCCACGCCTGTTAACATTTTTTGCAAACATAATAATTAAGAACTTACTATTGAATTTACTATTTATGTTTGTTAGAAATGTTTATGCTCCTTTATATATTGTCTGAAACATGTGAAAATGATTTGACCGTATTGGCCGCTGTGCATTTTACAAAAAAGGTATACCCAACTATTATTAAATCATATTTTTATTACAAAAACATCAAAAATAATGAAACAATATAAAATATTAACATACCTTCCACGAACCGAATTTTCTACCTTTGGCCGGTACTTTTATATCAATTATACCACTGATCTCCATGATTGATTTTCAGCTTATTCCTATAATAATTATGAAATTTAACATTTAATGATATTTATAATTTTTAATCATTGTTCGTTTTGTATAATAACGTATAATAATATAGTAACTTTTGATCGTGTTTTATTTATTATTTATAATTCCTATATCACCTTGAGTTGACTGAGGATAAACGAAACCGAGATAAGCGTATAATATAATAATTATTAATAGTTGACTTCTTTTCTTAAGCCCCGTCTAGACCAAAGAAAATTTTTTTACCGACAATGTTTCTAATTTTCCGTTATAAGCATAAACATTTGTCGACGACAATGTCAGAAACATATGTTTCCGACAAATGTTTCTTGGTCTGAACGAGGCGTTAGATACGTGTAACCAATTGCAAGCAGAAATAAACGAATTTGCAGTTATGACTTTAGTATTATTTATAGCGGTTAAACCACGCTAAAATATTAACTGGTTCAATCTATTATCCACAATTCACAAACCAACATTCCTCGAATCGTCAAAATCGCTTTAGCTATACACATAAAGCTGTTACCAATTGCTTCCATTCTACTACTCTTACCCGCCCGAAGCCATCCTATATAGCCACCTGATAGGATTGAAATAAGAAACGTTACAGACGCTTCAGTCTCAAGTAATTTATTGATGTAACTTTTATTAAATTCCCAGTAGTTTTTGAGTCTTCAATAGACAAAGAAAGAACGAAAGAAAAATACATTACTTTGTATATACTTGTGCATAGTTTTAATTTTTTTTTCTATTTTAGTTTGATCCAACATGAAAAAATAGCCGTGAAATAGGTAGGTAAGTAGGTACCTACTTGAAGGTTGGGTATTTAAAATGAGGTATGAGGGACAATATTATATACCTATAGCTAGTAACCATAGTCGATTTGCATTATTTTATGTTTGGAATTATGGAATCCTATGTGAAAATACCTAGTGAATATTGAATATTATATAGGTAATATAAAAAGCCACAAATTCATGACTAGCTGAATAGCTTATAGTTTTAAAAATTAATGTTTTGTCTGATCTACTGCAGTACTGCTGTATATTTAATGAATATTGTGTTATAGTAATGTATATTTTTCTGTTGAATCTAAATAGTAGTTAAAATTAAAATTTTACCACTTAATGAAATAAACTTGATAGGTACACAAAAAAGAATCATATAAAAAAATTTCTTATCCACTGATAAAGGTACACAAATTAATGATCAACTGTACCTACAGGCTGAATTTAGCTGCAATAACCAACACAATTAAAATTAAAATTCAAGTTTTTCTTATATATTTCAGTTCAATATTACTCGTTATTTTGAGATTTGTACGTTTGAAAAGTGCACCTAAGTTATATACGTGAGTCTCATTTGCTTGGGATGGGGGGGGGGGGGCTGATAATTTGTTATTTAGCGGAGGTTTAAGCTTAACTAGAATCCATTCTTAAGTTTGGAATTCTGATGCCGTGGGTAGGTATTAATATTTTAAATTTTTACAACAACCTTCATACAAATTACAATTTTAATACATAATTGCGCCTTACGTAATAAGTTCACAGATCACTAAAACCATTTTGAAAGTTTCCTGAAATTTCGAGTGCAGCCCACTTAGCCTCCTGCCTATTCCATTGACTTATATTCAAATATATTAGATAATATATTTAGATTATTAGAATTTTCCAGATTACGAAGTAACTAAAATAAAATAAATCGGAGGTAGGTATAGCTACAGTGAATATACTTGTTAAATTAATTTGTATAATGTTCAGCTTTTTAGACACATTTGTTTACAGACTTTAAAAAATAAAAAACAACTATTCAAGTTTTATTATATCATAGTTATTATTGTTAACATATTATTACACGAGTGTAATTATTCTTCAATCATTTAAATGAACATCTGTACACCTAATTAAGATTTTTCAGACTCATTTTATAAATTATAATATAATATGCATTGCTCAAAGCTACGTCAGTTTTCGACTACCTACCTATTGTTATATTTTGTTTGTCTCAAGGCACAAGCATATAGACACGTCATAATTATTATTGTACCTTTATATTACATTATTAAGCTGTAGATTCACCATGAAGTTTTCAGATGAATATTTTGGTATTTCCGAGGTCCTTATTATAGTCCGGTGAAGAATATAATTTTAAATTAAATATTACCGAACCTTGAAGTATTTCTACTCTAAATATGGAGGTTATGGCCACTTTTATTCTTGTTGATGACCGGAAAATAAAGTATTTCTATCTGGCTATATGCCTATATGGTTATATATTAGTTATGGTTTATTATATGTATTTTTTTTGCACTTCTGTAATATTTTGTTGTAAATATAATTGTACGTGTAGCCCGTGTAGGGAAATCGTTTTCAATTTATTGACTAATCAATGATAATAATGTCATTATAATTCTAAATCAAGAAGCCTTCACATTTTTGCCTTTTTAAAATAGTACGTGTAAAATTAATTAATTGCTTGTTTAAATTATTTTTGTATTTTAGTCTCGCTATAATTTGTTATGCAATAGAATAATATATTTAGCTTATTAGTCATAAAATTATTATTTAACGACATTTTATTTTAAATAATATGTAGCTTAGTACCTATATATATATTATAATCTGATCCGTGTATTATGGTATATATTAAAATATATTAGTATAATTTTATTGGATTTTGTTGATAATTTTTACTGTATTTTTTTGCGATAAAAACTATATAGGTAGGTACATACTATATTTGTACAGTCACGTAACATAAAAATAAAATCCATTTATAATAAAAGTGTATTTATGTATTTTTTTTGAACTGTAAAAAGTGTTAATGAATGCCATGTGGAGAATGTTTAACCGCAACCGCTTGACACTCGTATGATGTACAGACTATACAGAGTACAGACAAGTAGAATATATTGGCAAGGCCGAATAATATGTACCTACCTGTCGGCTGTCACATCTCGCAGTTGATCGGTATGTATGACACAATTTTGTTTGTTCAACCGGCAATTAATAAAAACAATAATTATCGTTTAAATTATATTTTGCGTTTAAGTTAAAATTTAAATCTATTTAAATCCTATACCAGTTTGTCGTTTTACCCATTTAAACCGCATGTGAGCTTGAGGTATTAAAACGCAAATCATAATCACACTAGTCGCAGCTGCTGCTGCAGCAGTGATTATTAGCAACTTTATAAAATAATATTATAAATAATTTCAATAAGATTTTAGATTGATGATAATAATGGTAATAAAATTATTATATTTTTTTTATCGATGACATTGTAGATACATGGAATAGTAACACATGCCTACTACCTAACTATAGGTATTCTGTACAGCATTATACTATATCTAACATGTAATATATTATTGTAAAGATCACAATTAATCTAAATGAACAATTTTGCCTACTATACAATAGTTATATAGGTATATAATATATTAATATAGTATATGTTATAATGTTATGTACAATATTAAATTACAAAATATCGACTTAATAATAATAATAAGTTACGATGTAGGTAAGATATTTTCTACATTTTTTTATGTAAGTACTAGGTATAGGTAATTATCTATAATCATTCAAACTGTTTTTATCGCCAACGGGATAAAAGTATGGAACTGAGGATATAATATTGTATAAAAGATAAAACCATATTTGACTTGAGGCAAAATCGTATGCGGAATACCCATTGTAATTGTCCGTATGATAGTTTTATGTTTCTATAATGTAGACAAAAGATTGTGCACATAAAAATACATAATACAAAATCAAAATGAGTCATTTTATTAAGTATAGGTAAAAGCATAGTATGTGCCCCAAAGCTTAGGTATGGCGGGGGATGTATTAGAGAAGGCATGGCAAATACATGGCATGCGTGCCCGAGATGGCACGCGAAAAGATTTTGTGGGCACACGAAAATTTTTACTATGCATATTATATAATATATAATATTATAGATTATAGATTATAGAATATAGGTAATAGGTAAAAATATTTTGAGCATACGGCTTTTATCAGTCATTAACGATTATTCAATTTTATCTGTATAGATAAAATAATAATACCTATATATTATCTATATGGTATTGCGTTTAGTATGTTATTTACGTACGTTTATTGAGAGTAATAAACCTACCTCAGTAAACACTATTCAGTACAAATACGTCTGTCAATTTGTCATATAATTTTTTTCATGGCACGCACTAAAAAAAAAAAAGGTAATTTTGGGCACGTAGTGTTCAAAAGGTTTGCCATCCCTGTATTAGAGTATTAGACTAAAATATCAATTACCAAATAAGAGCTAATATTATAAAAATAATTATAATTTCAAATTTCAGGATAGATTATATGCATAAGCTTACTTATTGATTACATAGATAATATAAGAATGGATAGGACATGCCTATACGGCTATACCAGTTCCATATGAGGCCGTGTGCTTTTTTGGGGAAGAGAGAAAGTAAAGAGAGAAAGACAATATGAGGCTTTTTGAGGTTATGTGCAAAACTGTTTTATTAAATAATAATGAATAAATATGATAGTCAGTTATATTTAGATATTTGTCAGTTTGTATTTTGATTGTTTTGCCACCTGTACCTGGAAAATGGAAATTGGAAAATAATATTTTAACAAAATAAAATTATGTTATTTAATATTCATTATTATTTATCAATTATCACATCAATATTCGCCCCATATAACCTTAAAATAGTATCACTAAATTTTCATGTGATAAGTTCTTATGTCCTATCCATTCTTATATTATCTATGATTGATTACCTACCTACGGTGAAATTATATTTATAATTAACATACAAATATGTTGAGAAACTGTTTTTAAAAGAATGTGTCCGAGTTTCTAGTTTGATTAAATTAATAAAGCAAAATACCAATCAACCCTAATTTCGAATAAATATAACTACGTTAGGTAGGTACAAACAATTTATAATTGAAGATTTACTCAACTGTCAGATATTTATATTTAAATTATAATTATTAAAAGGTGCGATACTGCAAACAAACGAATATTTGACTATGCGATTACTTAACATTTAGAAGAAAGACCTCTTCAGATAATAGGTCGTATTTTGGTTTTTACTTTTACTTATTATACACAGTCATCGATATTTTTAGATTAAATAAGTATCTATTATTCTAACTTTTCGGGACAAAATGATAAATATGTAAATTAATATAAATATTTAAGTGATAATATTCAATATTGTTCATAGATAATGTAAACCATTTATAAGTTATGCATACATTTTTGTATTAATTCATAGCTATATAGCCTGTAGAACTGTAGGAGTCTAATTAATGTATTGTGATAAGTACAATAATATATAGGTAAGTGATGTTATCACATTATCTATGATTTGTATATATCAGTTTATATATTACATAATATAAATAAATATAATATTTATAAGGCCGGATTTAGCACAAAGATTTCGATTATAAAGCATTTTTGACTCGATGTGTAAAACAAAAATAGACAAAAAGTATGGGTAAAACCGAAAACCAAACAATTTTTAAAATGTGAATACGCGATTTACAAAAAATTAAATAAATAAAATACATTTATTTTTTGTTCGGTACCTATACATTTTTCACATTTCAACGACTTTTCCGGACCTCACGGGGCTAGGCCAAAATCCAGCTCTGAATATATATATGATCAAACTCATATTATAAAGACACCCGACCATTAAGTCTAGTACATTTGTGTTAAAGCGTATTATATTCAATATTAATCCACCATGATGTCCTTCAATCAAAGGTAATATTTTCACAAAAAAAAACATTTAAGGCTATAACCAAGGTTTGACGATTTTTTTTTATAAAAATATATATTATTGAATTTCATAACTATATTATTATACATCTCTATTAATATAATTGTATAATTTAGGAAAATTATTGATTGCCCTTAGTTATTATACACCTATATATTTTCGTTTAATATATCCAAGTTATAAAGTAAGTAACAAAAAAAAGAATACCTAACATTAGTTACCAGGCACCAGCTACCTATTTATGTTTGTATGTTTTGATATAGTTCAATAGTTGTATTATGATACAGTTATCCTACTTACAATAATAAATACTATATCGAATATCGAGATCAAATAGCTAAAATAAATAAATTAATGAATTGATTAAATAACTTTTTAATTTTTACTGTTAGTGTAAACATTTTTAATAAGTATAAGATTACTCAGGGTAAGAGTTTCAATGTATTTTTTCAAATCCAATTTACTTTTAGTTAACTTTTTTCTAAAATCATTGCAGCATTGCATTATGAATTCTAAATTACTTCATAATATCCTATAAACGTGAAATAGGTCAATAATTACCTACTCATTATTGTTACGAGAAAACAGTAAACACGTTGTCATAAATAATATATATTTTTAAAAATACAAAAAATAACGTATAAAAGTAGAAATTATAGAATACCAATAACGATTTCCAATCAAATTAATTAAGTAGAAAATGATTAATGTATATAATACTATAATAGCATTGAGTACAGATAGTAGGTACTATTATTATCTATATACTCAATGATAATACCTATGTATTTTTCTTAGGTACAATTTATAAATGCATCTTAAAACCAGTTATAACTATAATTAAAGATATGAGCTGAGAAATTTACAAAACAAGAGTAAATTTATTTAAATTTAACCAATGTTTAATTTATCAGATACATTTTTTTACCATTGTTAAAATCAAGTAACCCTTAATTTTAAACTGTCATACTAGCATAACAGTTTTTTAATTTAGATATACTAATGTAATATTTAGTATTTTAATAATTTAATCTATACTTACTGCATAATGTATACAGTACACATAGGTACATGTCCAATAGTACAAATATGTTTAAGGTTGCTTACTAACAAATTTAGATATGGGTAGTAAGATTAGGAAAATTAATTCAAAGGTAGGCTTCCACAATTAATAAAAGTTTTTTAAATTAAATAATTAAACATATTGTATAGTATTTTATATGAACGTTTTGAAAAAAAAACCACATCTAAACAATTTATTGTATATATTGACCGACACATTTTAACCGATACATCTTTTAACTACTAAACTATCTATAGGTACTATGTATAAAAATACTGAACGGATTTCAACTTACAGCTAAGTACTTACCTATCTACTTATTTATGTGATTATATATAAATTAAGATGCTTTTAGTTAAAACGATCCGGATGTATATGCAACTATATTTAGATAGGTACCTATACCATATTATATAACTATTGTATATTTACATGAATATAATATTTCAATGTAGTCGGTATATGAATGAATTATTTTCCCATTGTACTGTACATCACTCGTCAGTATTGTTTATTTAGATAGGTAATGATTAAATTGGAATATCTATTTTGTTTTTGTTTTAAGTGGGTAGTTGTGATAAAAATAATCTCCGTTACTTAGTTTCTCGTTACTTTTTCTATGATACAATTTTATTAAAATACAATTTCACCGACATTTTGTCGAAGTGTAGAAATTCAAAAACTATCTGAACACAATATTTAATAGATAATATTATTTAAATTGTATGCAGATAAATAATCTGCTATACATGTTACAGTTCTAACTTCTTAATTTAGTGATATGCAAATATGCAATCAATAATATAAATTAATAATTATAATGCTTAAGTTTGTATATATATAGTGCATTTGTTCTCGTTAAAAACTCGATTAACAATTAATCAGATTTTCGGAAACTATTGCCATTTTGGATGGTCACTTTTGTTTTTTATTTTTCGGCGTAGTAAACTGTTTTCTGTTTATATTTATTTTCATGAATTCTAAATCAAAAATCGATGCCTAAAAATGTTCTATTTAAATTTATACCTACGTAGTGATAAAAATAAATAGAAAATGGAAATATAAACAACCGTTGAAAATTTCATATATCTACGGTCATTTGTCTTAAAGTTACACCAAAAACCAAAATCGATTTTCTCGAAAACAGATTTTGCGTAAAAATTCCCGTTTTTCCTTAATTTTTCTTTTGTTTTTCACGGCGCTTTTGAAAACTATTGGAAAAATTTTACTTTTGACCCCCCAAAGTACCAACTAGATTCACTTTCCTATCAGAAAAGGTACTGTTGAAGAAAATCCAAGCACTTTTACTGTCCTAAAAGGTGATGACAGACACAAAAATAAAAATAAAAATAAAAAAAATAAAAAAAAACCACACATCATTGTAAAATCAATACATTCATCGTTCCACTAAGAATCTAAAATAAATAACTGAATATTAATGTTAGGTTCATCAATCATCATATTTAAAAAATAATAATTAAACGAAAGAAAACCGACATAACAATATACGTAATAACAAATAACACAGTCAAATTATGAGACACTGTATAAAATATGAATAATTGGGTTAGGGTAATTAAAAAAATAATAATAAAACAAGAGAAACAAAAATTCTTTTTAAGATAGCATTTACATAGCAAATGTTACTACATCTCAGCTGATAGGAAGAAAATTGTTCTGTTAATATTATAAAATATATTGTGGAGTAGATTAAACAGGCAGAACTATAAATAAACGTCATATATGGCATAATATACATGATTGAAAATATCTACACAACAATATTATATAAAATATATTTTAAAATCTTAAGGAAGAATCTTTTAACAATAATTTCTTTTAAAATGTATGCACTTAAGAAAATAACCTATATTATTTTGTTTAGGATGTGGCATATAATTTTTAGATGATTAATAATTAAATTGCTGTATAGTGTAAAATATAAAATGTGAAAATATGCATGTGAACAATATTAAAATGTAAGACAAACATTATTTTTATTTATATAATATTTAAATTACCTATAAATTAATTACAAGCTAATGGTATTTTTTTTGTTAAACTTTTAAATTTATATTAAAACTTAAACAATTTTAGTAATTTAAAATGTATATTCTTAGAACAAACTGTTATTAGGGTATGTGAAAGTATGACTAAAATGTCTGGCATTTATAAGGTAAAACTGGTAGCTACGGGTAGCA
>NC_042495.1:81724421-81840880 GCF_005508785.2 Acyrthosiphon pisum
AGGTAAGTTTTATTGAATTTAATCATTTAAAAAAAATTTAAAACCAAAAATATTTTTTTCGAACTTCTAGCGTAGAACTATATTGCGTACATTACATAATCAATATAGACATAAAATAAAAAATAATGTTTACAATTTAAAAGTACGTGTTTACGTATTATACGCAGACGAATTTATATGCTATATACATGCTATAGCACGTTCCTCAGAAATGTATAGTTAAGTAAATGGACACTTCCAACGAATTGTGAAGTAAACAACTAAAAGAATAAATTTGAATGATGTTAATTTTTGATATTGATCTTTTGATAAAAACGCTAATCAAGGGTTATGTATAAGTTAATAAATTATATGTCACATTAATATATTCTATGAATTAAGTAAATTAAAAAAACATAGGTAATGCATTTATTTTGATTTCAATATATACATTAATAGATGGAATTACAATTTGCAAAGAATCAATAAAAAAAAATTTGGTTTTTTACAAGTTTTAAAGTAAACAAAACAAAAACAAAATATAATTAATTTAGAAGGAATAAATGTTAAATTGTTAATTAATTATATTATAAATATATTACATAATTTATTAAAAAAAATATATAATTGAATATTTTAAAAATAAAATAAAATTGGTTACATAAATTGTAAAAGATTAGACAAGAAGTAAATACTAATGGCTAAAATTTTATAGAATACAACCATGCACTCGCGAGTTCGGAGTTATACAATATTATTAAATCCTACTTTTCCGTATAACGTCTAAGATTTCAATAGAAATTCAAAAATAATATTTGGTCCATCTTTTTGCAAAATAAAATTATGCTACATTTTATTATACATTTAAATTTAAATGTCGTTTACCAATCTAGAAAACCAATATACCTTCGTATACCTAATACTTAGCATTAATGATACCTATATTATGTTAAAATTAAATTCAAATTATTTACCTTTAAATATGCATTCAAGTCTCCGAAATTGATGCAACTGTAGGTAGAACGCAACACAAACAATTTATGTAAATGCGCACTCTCGTGTTTTTAATTATAAGTAAATTTATACCAAACGAAAATATTATGTAAACACTAAAAAAGTATTACTTCACTTAACGTATAGCATAAACGCCGTGATTCGAACAACAACAACAATAATGAATGGAGCCTAATACGATATTAACTACGTTTAAGCGAATGTGCATGATTTGATTGCAGTTTTAGTACTGCTGTCGGTACTCGGTAGGTAGTTTATAACCGTTCGTACCTACGTCGTTGTACGACTTGTTGTAGTCATCGTCACTGTGACGAAATAGTCGTGCAACTAGATAATGTTGGCAGTGTTGGTATACCGGACAGGAAATAAAACGAAACAACAATACAATCATACGCTAATAATTGTTTTTTTTTTCGTGCTCAAAGGATTTTTTTTATTCTATTTACACTAGAAATGCGTTATATACCTATTATAGTAAACGCTACACATCATAATTGCGGTATACAGCTGTTATCTTTACATAACTATTTGTGCGTACACATTGAAAATGTAAACAGTAACTATTAGGTACCTAGGTGGCTATAACCTACTACTATAAGCACTTGCAATTAGGTAGTCAACAATGAACACAGAGTTTGATCGATATTTGGCCTATATTATAATATTATATATCTGACATTTTTATCGAAAACCGCATTCGTCTTTATACTGTATTACAGCAGTGTTGTATCCGTTATAGGATACCCGGCTACATTTAACACCAAAATAAGAAACTGCAATACTATGACCGAAGTTACAAATAATAATATGGAAACTTTAAGGGAAGGATCGGCGGCGAAAGACAAACGAAACGAAACAGACGTCACATTAGAAGATAAAACTTTAGTTGAGGTAGGTGCATTTACTATTCTACTATAAAAATATATATAAATTATATACTATACCAGATACCTACAACGAATTAAATATAGTGATAACAAAGTCCTGGCTTACAATTTAGATTTAATTTTCTCATGAAGTGCTGCAAAATGATTTTTTTTCAACATCAAACACTATTAATCTATATCATTATTTCAAAATTGAATTTGGCTAAGAAGAATAAAATGGTATTTGGTGTACTTACCCATCCTGCAAAATGTAGACTATACCACGATATAGATAGATACATATTATACTTCGCACTTCTATAAAATTTAAATAATATTATGTAATAAAAATAAATAAATATTCGAAATATATTCAATAATCTTAAATCATCAGAATTTTAGAAAAGTATTTTTCTCCAAAAATGTATAATTGTTAGTGCAGTCTTGTCAGCAAACTTTAGGGTGAAAAAAAATAATAAGTATAAAATATTAAAATTGCATATTCAAAAGAGTCTCAATCATTTTCAATGTAGTGAGTTATAAGTTTTCCGTTTGAAGAATAATACTTACATTTTAACTATGATTTCATTTTGTAAATTATTGGTAAATAAATAAATATTTTCAACAATTAACATAAAAAAAAATATCCATTAAACATGTGGTAAATTTATGTTAGAGCAACATTCAACGCAAAATAATTTTATCAAAAATAATTTGTACCTACATTACTTATTATTTTATGTTCAACACAGTAGCTATTGACAATGTTTCTGAATAACAATTAGAACTATAGTAATTAATAGAATATAACTCTACGATCGTAAATTATACTCCAGTGGTGATAAATGTACTTATTTTAATCTCACAAAATAATTTACCGCAGTGGCTTGGTGTGGCGAGCTGTGTGTAATCAGTCACGAAACGTGTTCTGAGTGTACGCAACAGCCGATGTTACTAGTTCTTGGATGGGTGACTACCGGGTTTTTAGTAACAAATCCTTGCCACACAAACGCGTGTTCAATCCAACCGCATCCTCCCTCAAAGTAATAGGTTAATGACCTCAGTTGTCAAAGCCATAATTAAAAAAAAATGTTATCACAGTACCAAAACTATTATACAACTTTTATAAGGTACTTTAAGAAATAAATCTAAAATAACCAGAGAACTTACCCTGCTATATGCGGTCTCCTGTGTAATCTTGTTATCAAGTAAGTACACAGGTCACTGTAATATGTAGGGTTAAGTTTAAAAAATCCTTATGCAGTGGTTACGCAAAAAAAGGTTATGTTTACAGGTAGGTATAGTATCCAATTTCGTAAAAAATTAAGCTTTAAATACCAATGAAAAATAATTTAAGTTTCTGTAAGAAGAACTTATGAGGAACATTGAATGATATTTTCTAGCGTTATGTATTGAAAATTTAAATTAAAAACATTATGCATTTTTAACTACAAATTAATACGAATTTTTTTCTTGTTTTTGTTATTGATCGAGGAATAAGACTTATTCTCTCAATCGAAACGAGATGAGAGAGCAAAGTTTATCCTATTTATGTATACAAATAATATTATAATGAATAGTTCTTACTTATTAGCTATATAATATAAAATATTATACAATCAATTATGACATTTCATTTAATTTCTGAGAAAAACGAAAACATATTTTATAGTTACAATATAGCTGGTAGGTTTTTCGCAAATACCTACCACTTAATTTTTCTATTTGAAAACCCTTTCTTTATTTAATTATTTAAAAAGGCCATAAAGTGCTAATACTAAAATATACTATGAAACTTTACTATTAGCAATTAGCATAAACATTAAAAGTAAAAAGTAAAATTTGAATTGATTTTGTCTTGGAAAGAAGGTACATATAATATACTACTATAGGTATAGCCGTATAGGTACAGCAGTAAACCCATATATTTTACATATAGCAATAATTATTATCTACTATTTATTAATTGATGAAATGACAATTTCTAAGCAAAATAATTAAATAAAATGCCGATAAATTTAGTGTTTATGTTAGCAGACAGCAGTGGTGGATAGCTATAACCATCAGGGTTGTAAGCTGGTAATCTAGTAAATCACATATCAAATTTTCCTGTGGAACATTTTACATTTTAGAGAGGGATAGTTAAGACAATTGGAAAAACTAATATATTGATGCCTGTTTTGTTTAATTTAAATCTTGTTACTTTTTTCATTAACGATATTTATTCTTGATAAAAATACTATTAAGAATATAATATTTTATTTACATAATACGAAAATAAAAGGGAATAAAATCAAAGGGCTGGAGTCCTATTTAATATGGAAACTTAGCCCTAAATTTTTCGTTATTATGTAAGTACTGTTTTCAAAAATTCGAAAAACATACTTTCGGAAATATAAGTTTCACAATACCATAAAACATTAAATACCTACATACAACCAAAATTATGACTATAATTGGCCCTAAAATTTAAAACTATGATTACTCTGGAAGAAAAATAATTTTGCGGAAACGAAAAATCAAACATTTTATAATTTTGGTGGAAACGATAGTTGGCAAAAACGAAAATCTAGTTTTTGGCAGAAACGATAATACACGTCCCATTCATCAGAGGTAAATCACCAAAACCTATGCCAAGTTTATGGTTTGCACACTTCTTACTTCAATTAAAACTTACCTCGAGTCTTGACATGACTTACTCCATTTCGGCACTTCCTAGTTCCTGTAGTTTTCAGTGTTTGCACATAACATATACGTGATAAGCGTTTGATACTTTGAGTACCATTTTTGTTTATTTAATTCGTCTTATTTTATACATTTGTACGTTCCGAATAATGCATTATGCATGGCAAAATAGATAGCTGGGATCATCTGGTATATATATACATATATTGTATCTAATTTATGTACGTTAAAATTACACTTTAATTTAATAATGAATTATGATTTTTATATAATACTGTGATAATAATAATCAATCAAGATTTGAGATGTTTCCAATAACTTTTTTATTAGTTCAATTAATAATAAAACTTCTAATAACACGATTTAGGTATAGATATATAACATGATATAATATTTGTATACATATCAATTCGTTGACTGCAGCTTAAATATTTTAAAATTTGAATGATATCCATTTCCGGTTATTAGCCCCCTAGTGCTTTGTACACATTGATGGTCGAGGAACCTGCACAATCGGATGACAGTTCAAGTTACAGTATGACGTTGAGCGAGTTTGAAGAAGACAGATGGTATAATCCGACATCGTTTTCTGATGACGCAGCTGAAATAGAAAGTATCCAGAGATTGATTAAATACATACGAGTAACAATATACCTACAATACCTAATCATATCATTAAATTATTATTTAAATATTATCGTTGTACAATTGACTGAAGGTAGGAAATCAAACGGCTACAGCAATTGCATTGGCTGCGTTGGTGGACTACAATCTACGTGACGAGTCCACGCAAAGTATCGTGATTAATACCGGTGGTACAGAGCTTTTGATCAATTTATTAGAGACCGACCACAACGAATGCAGAGTAATGTTGTATGGATTAATAGGACGTTTAAAAACTGTTTTATAGTCCATTTAAGCTTTAATTGTTGGCAATCTAATTAGAGCATACCAAATATGTTACAAATAAAAATTGATTTAACAATAACATATAGGTAATATAATTTATTTTTTCAATTAGGTATTTATTGAAACATTTAAATTAATTGTTTCGAGAAGACGTTTTTAGTGTGTCTTAACTAAACAACTTTCAAGATAAATAATTATATAACAAATTAAATATATTCAAAATAATGTACAAGTGTGCACCCGGTTAGTAACTTTTTAGTTAAAATAAAATACAATTTTTTTTGTGCAAACCAACTTAATATTTTAATATATTTGATAACTTCAAAATCCGAATCGCTATATTATTAAAGAAGATTTACCTTATCGTAGTTAATAATTATCAACTTGTTTTAAGTTTTTGTTGGAAAATAAATATTAACATCATTTATAATGTCATTAAAAAAAATTGAGTCAAATGATTTATTAAATATACATAAAATGTTTTTTTTTATTTATCTACTATTGAGGTATGAGCAATAATATATTATAATATAAAATATTTTGATACCTACGTAGCACAATATCAATATACCTAATTACTAATTATAACAAGTGTATTCAATTAAAAAATTTAGGGTTAAAACAATAAGGTGATTTCAATGTGTGTATGTGTGTGAATGTGTGTTTTTAGCACGGTGCACTAGCAGTATTAAATGAAATGTCATATATGTTGGGTACTAGAAGAAATCTGACAAATTTGGGTGCCATTCCAATTTTAGTCAAGTTATTGTCTGACCGATCAGTAGACTTACAAATTCTCTCAGCCGAGACTCTAGCTAACGTAGCAAAAATAAAAAAAGGTCGAAAGTTCATACGAAAAGCGGGTGGTATTAAATTAATGGTAAATGCGCAAATAAACGAACTCATTTATTTTTATTTTGTAGTATTTATTGTACTTGACTGTACCTATTTAATGACTGCTGTAAATTTACATTTATCGTGTGACAGGTTGACTACATGGATGTACCGCATCAAGTCTTAAAAACCGAAAGTGAAATGTTACCTGTAGTTCAACAAAAGTTATTTAGTCTGTTGTGCAATTGTTCAAAAGCATTGTGGTCGATGTCTAAATCGGATAAAAATAAAGATGTGATGCGACGATCTGGAATCATACCGGTAATGGCAAAGCTATTGACCTCGGTGCATGAGGATGTTGTCAGTTCTATTATGGGAATTATCGTTAATTGTGCAACACAGGTAGATAGGAATTTTACGACTATAATCAAACGGTGCGCGATATTGAATTAATTTTCATTGAGCTCGAAATGAAATTGTAAATTTGCGCAGCCAGTGTTTCGTACGGCGATCAAAGAGCAAGGCATGTTGGTCGATATATTAAAACTGTTGAAGAGTCCGGACATCGAAATGATGAACAACGCTGCCACCGTAACGTTCAATGTGAGTGTTTATTACTTTTATAGATCATAATAATTTAAGTGTGTCGGACAAGTATACGCCTTTTACAAAATGGTGACGATGTATAGTGTGCCGAGGACCCCGAGAGCCGGAAACTGATCAAAGAACAAGGGGGTCTAAACTCTTTGGTAAACATTGTCAAAGTGGAATCGCACAAGTGTGAAATGAAATTAATGGAAGCCGCTACGGGTGCGATATGGAAATGTTTAATGAACCCGGACAACGTGAAACGTCTGGAAGACATAAACGGTATACACGTTTTAGTAAAACTATTGGACTCCGACAGTGAAGATGTGAGTGCGAAATTTTAAAATATAATGTCATATTATATTATTATAATGATATTATAGTATGCCTACCTATGTAGGCTGTTTGAAATCAATAAATCAGTCTTCGCATTCGCTTTTTATATACCTAGGTAATCGCCAACACCGTAGCGTCTTTGGCGGAATGCACGAAAATAGGACGCAACAAGATCGCTCTGAGGGCGGCCGATGGTTTGGTACCCATAATAAAGCTATTACAAGACACCGGCCATGAGAGGATTCTCGTAAACGTGTGTCGTGTGATCGACAATTGTGCGTCTGATCCACTGTGCATGGAACAAGTGGTTAGCAATGATGGCATACGTTTAGTATGGTCCATGATGAAATTTGATTCCACTCTCGTTCAATCTACGGCGGGACATACGTTGGTAACGTTGCTTAAAAATACAAAAGTAAGTTCACGTTTTATAATATTATACTTATTTATTTTTACCAGTTGCTGAGTACGCTGGTCAGTATATTTTATTATTTATATCTTACGAATAATAATTAGCTCCCTCGTGACTCATTTACTAGGATTTCAATTTTGATATATTTCGAACAATAAATTTAAGTATAATTTCAACTAGGTATCTATTGCAATTATTGTATATGATTAAAAACGATTTTGAGCGGTGACTGTCTATCATGTATATCATGGCCCACATGTCTACAAAATAATTCACAATTTTGAGGAATTTTGTCAACATGTTTAATGTTTATTTAAAACTCTTACAAAAAATTGTAACTACCTATGCATTTTTGATAATTTTTAATTACTACAAGAAAAGTGGCGAAGAATTTTGTATTACATTTTCAAGGGTTTTACTCACAAACGACAATTTTATCACACGTCATAATGTCTAATAAAAACTAAAATACGTAGAAAATGTCAAATGTCTACAAATAGGTAACTCAAATTTTTTTGAAAATTGTATCATTTCTTGTATAACAGTATTTTTGAACATTTTTTTTAATAATTTCAAGTATCTTCTTGATTTAGTCGTTTTTGAATTGCAATAAAAAAAGAACAAAACTAATTATATTAACTAATATTTTAGATTCTGAGTGGAACGATGAATGTATTGATTTTACAATGATGTGTGTTTTTTTATTTTTTTATTATTTTTTTTTATTTTTTTATTTTTTATTTTTTTATTTTTTTTATTTTTTTTGTGTCTGTGTACACGATAAGTAGTCGAAATAATGCTTCGATTTTCGACTTCAGTATCTCGTTCGATGGGAAAGTGAATATCGTTGGTGCATTGGGGAGGTCAAAATTTAAATTTCCCAGTGGTTTTCAAAAGCGCCGGGAAAAACAAAAGAAAAATTAAGGAAAAACGGGAATTTTTACGCAAAATCGATTTTTCACAAAATTGAATTTGGTTTTTGGTGTAACTTTAAAAAAAATTACCGTAGATACATGAATTTTGACTGATTGTTTATCTTAGCATCTTCTATACACCATAACATTTTCAAAATATTTTGATGTATTTTGAGCTCTTTACGGACATTTTTATTTTCCATTTTTTTTTAGTTTTTTTTCTAAAAATATCAATAAAATTTTATTTGTTGGATAAAAAAGCTTGAAAATTTAATAGAAGGCTCCTAGTATATTGTTTCAAAGGCAGATGAAAAATATTAAAAATCGTTAGTCACAGTTTTTTTTTTTAAGCATTTAAAGTTCAAAAAATGACAAAATATGGAAAAATCACGAAAATTTGCAAATTATTTCGAGTTATAAATTCATAAAAATTTTTCTTTTTAAATCTAAGATTTTAAAATGTAATACAAGATTCCTTATAGGATAATCTACCTTTACCAAAAAAAAAATGTCTATAAGAAACTCAAATTAAATTTTTATGGGCATTTGAAATTCATATTTTTACAACATTTGATATTCACTCGATTTCTTACGTAACGATTTTCTTATTTTGTTGTAATTAAAAAACGAGTGACTGTAGAAACTTGAAAATTTCACTGAATGTTTATATTAGCATTTTATATATACGATAAAATTTTTAAAATAATTTGACTCTTTTTGAGCTGTTTACGGACATTGTAAGTTTTCAATTTTTTTAGTTTTTTTTTTCTATAAATATCAATAAAGTTTTATCTGTTGGGCCAAAAAGTGTATAAATTTAATACAAAGCTCCTGATATATTGTTACAATATCAGTTGAAAAATATTAAAAATACATAGGCACAATTTTTTTTTATAAGCATTTAAAGATCAAATTTTGACAAAATTTATCAAATTTTAATTTGAAAAATTATTTTGTACTTAAAAATTTATAAAATGTTCAATTTTTGTATCTAAGAATTAAAAATTTAAAACAAGATTCCACGTAAGTAATTAATTCTGTTACCAAAAAATCTAAAATATACATTTAAACAGTTTATTTTTATAGTCATTTTAAGTACAAATTTGGACGAAATTACATATTAAAAACCTAGGATAACTCTTTTAGTTATTTTGTTGTGATTGTATAATATTATTCGTGGGTACTTGAAACTTCTAAAGTATACTATTATATATCTATGATTTTACCACGGTTTTTTGTTGATGTATAACGCGTTATAACTTATAAGTACCTAATAGATATTATGATATGATTAATTTGGAATTTATTATAGGTACCTATTATAGGTCAATTTTTTTTTAATACCATAGATAAGTATATATATGTCTAATACATAGACTGATATACCGTCTCCGCTCAGAATCGTTTTTCTTATACAGTGATATTATATCGTTGAATTCAAATTTAATACTGTCCATTATACAGTGACCCACTTCTAACCTACTGTACAGCAGAGCGACATCCACTTACCCACCTTTTTTTAATTTTACGTGGGTTTGAAGTTTAAATTTTGAAGAAATCGCATCGTATAGGTAACAGAAAAAATGTAACGCTTTATCTTCAATCGATTTTAGTTATTTTGTTGTATATTAATCACACCTGACACTATTTTTACTATATTACGCATAATATTCTATAATCTCTATACCTATTACCTACACAAAGTAATTTTCAAAATATTTTGTTAGGTACACTAATTATTTTAAGCTACCTATAAGGCCATAAATCATACATAGGTAGAATCTATATATTCACACTATTCTTTAAGTATGCGGTACGCCAGTATTAACTTAAATTATATGAAAATAATCGATTCAACCTACAGAATTAAGAAAATATTTATAATTAGGTTATTAGGGTTACGATGTTTATGAACTTGAACATTCTCAAAAATGCATGCAATTACGCACTAAAAATATCAAAATAATATGCTTTTAAAACCTTTAAATATTACATTATAAAAAACGTTAAAAATTTGTTTTATTCATTATTAATTTAAAATACGATTTGAATTATTAATAGAAACGACACATTACGAATTAGCGTATTAGTGTAAGTTATGATACCAACAAAAATATCTAGGTACAGATGGATTAAAATATATTATTAATCACGTGCGTATGTTATTTAAAATTTAAGAAGACTGATCTATGGCAGTGCCACGTGGGTCACCAAACAGTGACCCGGTGACGAATTTTATTCAGCCTGCACACAAGAAACAAAAAAGTAAAACCGAGAATATTATTGTACGTTCTATTGTTGTAATTTATCATTTTGTTGATTGGTTTTTTCCGACGTCATTAATTTTATTTTAATCGTCCGCGAACGATTAACAAATTATTTATGTATAAATATTATTTGGTAACATCTGACCTACAAATTACAATGTTTAAAATGTACAGAAAGTGAGATGTATTGACGAATTTGGTCGAAATTTAAATTTAAAACGTTTATAAAAAAAATTGCACTTATGTATCTTTAATATTTATAAATTTCTTTAATATAAATTATGAGTTTTTTTAGTCAACAAATTTAAAATGTCTATAAATTACTCAACAAGAGTCAAAATATTTTGAAAATTGTGTCATGTGTACTGTGTAGACAATTATAAAATAAACTATTTATGAAAATGTCAAGTATTTACAATTATTTGTGGACTGAGGAAAAATAGTTAATTTACAAATGAATATCCAATGTCAACAAAATTTGAACCTTCCAACACACATAAAAATAAATGTAACATTAAATAATGTTTTTTTTTTATCAAAGGGGTTTTCTTATATTTATTAGTTATAAATAAAATCTGATAAATATAATCATTCATTTATTTTTCATTAATCATACAACAAACGGTTATTATGAACCCTTAAAAACAAATCCACAATTTTCTATACACAAAAAAAAAAACATAATATAAATAAATATTTGTTACAAAAAAAAAAATCAACTACAAAAAGTAATATTAATAATAGTAATAATAATAATAATAATAATAATAATTATATAAATAAAGATTATACAATACATCAATAGTTTTAATGCATTTAGAAATTCATACATTAATATATTTTGATAAGTATCAATAAATGTTTATAGACGGATGTCAAATTGACTTTGGTTTTACATAATAGTTGTTTACTTTTATATTTTTAAACAATATCATATTTCTAAAAAAAGAGTATAATATATTAGCATTAAGTTTATATTGAAAGTACATAATTGATCATATCAATGAACACAGGTGTATACATTTATAATATTGACTATCTGAATGATATCTAAATTAATAGTTTTTGGAATAATTTTGGTATGCTAAATGTGAGTATTTTTTGTTTTGTGTAATAAACATTTAGTTATAAGTGATCACCATGAACTACGGAATGTGTTAGTAAAAAAAAATATACATGTCTGGAATGATATAAATATACTAGACTCAAGTCCAAATTATTCATAAAAGATTTGATAGAGCTTATACATAGTATTTTTTCACCTTGGTCAAAAAACACTTACTTATAAGTAATAAGAAAGAAATCCTACATATTATTTTATAGCTCGTGCCTCAAGTTTAGAATGTTTATATACATTATATTTTCTTAGTAGTAGACACTGAGTAACTGTTAGAATTATTATGTTACCATGAATTTCATAGTTTATGAAATTATTTTAGTCTTAGAAGAATTCTAAATCCAATAACTATGTGAAAAATTTGAAATTATAAATATATTAGAATTTACTGTTTAAATTAAATTGATTAGGGATTACAAAATAAAATCATGAAAATTCTTAATAATCGAAGAAAAACAACATTAACTTAGTGTATTAACTCTTAATTAGTTTTAGGTGCTGACCGGTCATTGACAGCAATAGACTTTCTTAACACCATACCTTTCCTTATTTGTTCCATCAGTGAATCATGACATGTGGCTGGATCCACAATAGAGTGTCTGGCAGGAGCAATCCAACGTCTGCTTAACTTAGGAGACCCACCTGTTGTTTTAGGTTGCTGCTGTAACAGTCTAGAGCCTAAAGCTGCCATAAATCCAGTAACTGGCTCAGACGAACGGCTATTACAGCGATCAGCACTCGTTGATCGATTACTCGGCGTGCGGCGCAATAAAATAGGACTTGCAGGTGTATGATTGAGTTGCGTTAGATTACGTACAGTTTCGGCCACATTTCCACCAGACGATTTACGTTGATGTGTCATGGGTTCAGAATACACTTTTTCTGACGTTAAAGATGTTTGTGAACGACTTTGCTGACGTTGTTCAGCAGTAATATCTAACAAAAATGGCGGTGGAGGAGGTAGATTTTGTACTGAGTTGTTTAAAATGGACGGTGTTCGGCGTATAGGTGGAGGTGGCTTGTTGCTTTGTATTGAAGACCGACGACACAGTGTACCGCTTTTAAGACTGGAATAACCTGAAAATAAGAATAAATAAATAACAATACATTTTCTTATTTAATTTGAATGAAAATAATATATAAATAAAAAAAAAAAATCATAATCAAATGTTAACAACATAGAAATCATGTGGGGTTAATATTTCAAAACAATATTTAAATATAAATATTTCTAAGAAAAATCTGAACACAAACAAATTGAACATGCAATTTACTACTGTACAACAAGTTACTTTGTTAGTAATACATTTTTATAAGTTTTTTTTGTTAATTTCTAATTAATGATCAAATCACAAAAATATTTGTATAATTAAATGCATTACCTAATCATTGTTTTTATGGTTATGAAGATTACGATGGTTACGAGGGCACGGATTTATTTAAATGCAAATTGTATTGTTTTTACTTTGCTTTCCAAGCACCTATTATGTTTCATACATCAAAGATTTAAAAAATGAAAGTTTTATTCTGCATTTTTTTTTTATATTTTATGAGAATGGATAAAATTTACCATTAACTATCTCAAAAATAAGAAAATTGTATACATTTTTTAGTTACATTATATCATTTTTACCTATGTACCGTAAAAGTGCCTGCAGCTGCACAATGGTCTGACAAACAAAATTGTTATCATGTGCTGACATTGTATATAAATATATTATATTATATTATATGTTTCTATTGTTTTATTTATGACTTGCAACAATTGCCATAATGCTGAATTATGTGAAACAAAATATAATAGAAATTGTTAATGAACATTATGTTAAAAACAATTTTAAGGGCATTTTTGTTGTTTTTTATAGTATAAATTCAAATCCTAGAAATGAGTTAATAATTATAAGACACATTTCAATTATTTCTTAGTTTTAAAATTCACAATTTAGAAGTTAGATACTTTAGATTCTGAGTGAGATGACGAATGTATTGATTTTACAATGATGTGTGTTTTTATATTTTTATTTTTTATTTTGGTGTCTGTCATCACGGCTAGGGGCAGTAAAACTACTTCAATTTTCTTCAACAGTATCTAATTTGAAGGGAAAGTGAATCTAGTTGGTGCATTCGGGAGGTCAAAATTAAAAATTCCCAATAGTTTTCAAAAGCGCTGGGAAAAAGAACATAAAAATTAAGGGGAAACGGGAAATTTTACGCAAAATCAATTTTTTCACTGGTTGTTTATATTTCCATTTTGTATAACATGATAAAATTTTCAAAATATTTTAATTTGTTTTGAACTGTTTAGGGACATTTTCAGTTTCCAATTTTATTAGTTTTTTTTTTGTATGAAGGTCAATAAAACCTTATTTGTTGAGTAAAAATACTTGAAAATTTAATACAAGGCTCCTACTATATTGTTACAATGACATTAGAAAAATATTAAAAATCCTCAATCACAGTTTTTTTTTATTAACATTTTAAGTTCAAAAATTGACAAAATATGGAAAAATCATGAAAATTAGTAAATTATTTTGAGTTACGAATTCGTAAACATATTTATTTTTAAGATTTTAAAATGTAATGCAAGATTCCTTATAAGATTATCTACCTTTATCAAAAAAAAAATGGCTATAAGAATGTCAAATTAAATTTATAAAAGCGTTTGAAATTCAAATTTTTACATTGGATATTCACTCGATTTCTCATGTAGCGATTTTCTTATTTTGTTGTAATTCAAAAACGAATAACTGTAGATGCATGAAAATTTCACTCAATGTTTATTTTGTCAATTCTTATACTTGATAATATTTTGACTTGTTTTGAGCTGTTTACGGACAATTTCATATTTATTTATTTTTTATTTTTCTATGAATATCCATAAAGTTTTATCTGTTGGGCCAAAAAGTGTAAAAATTTAATACAAGGCTCCTGATATGATAAATATGACCTGATGAAAAATATTAAAAATACATAGGCACAATTTTTTTTTATAAGCATTTGAAGTTCAAATTTTGATAAAATTTATAAAATTGAAAAATAATTTTGTAGTTAAAAATGTATAAAATGTTCAACTTTTATATCTAAGGATTGAAAATTTAAAACAGGATTCCACGTAAGCAGTTGATTCTGTTAGCAAAAAATCTAAAAAATACATAAGCACAGTTTATTTTTAGAGTCATTTTAAGTTCAAATTTGAACGAAATTTTATATTAAAAAACCTAGAATAACTATTTTAGTTATTTTGTTGTGATTTTATAATATTATTCGCGGGTACTTGAAACTTCTAAAGTATACTATTATATATCTATGATAGTATCACGGTTGTTGATGTATAACGCGTTATAAGTACCTAATGGATATTGTGATATGATTAATTTTGAATTTATTATAGGTCATTTTTTTTTTTTCTATGAATATCAATAAAGTTTTATCTGTTGGGCCAAAAAGTGTAAAAATGTAATACAAGGTTCCTGATATATTGTTACAATAGCAGTTAAAAAATATTAAAAGTACATAGGCACAATATATTTTATAAGCATTTAAAGATTGAATTTTGACAAAATTAATCAAATTTAAAACGAGATTCCACGTAAATATTTAATTCTGTTACCAAAAATTCTAAGAAATACATAAGCACAGTTTATTTTTATAGTCACTTTAAGTTCAAATTTGGACGAAATTACATATTAAAAAACCCGGAATAACTATTTTAGTTATTTTGTTGTGATTGTAAAATATTATTCGTGGGTACTTGAAACTTCTAAAGTATACTATTAGATATCTATGATAGTACCACGGTTTGTTGTTGATGTATAACGCGTTACCTAATGGATATTGTGATATGATTAATTTGGAATTTATTATAGGTACCTATTATAGGTCAATTTTTTTTTAATACCATATATAATATTATGTCTTATACCTAGACTGACATACCGTCTCCGCTCAGAATCGTTTTTCTTATACAGTGATATTATATCATTGAATTCATATTTAATACTATCCATTATAAAGTGACCCACTTGTAACCTACTGTACAGCAGAGGGACATCCACTTGCCCACCTTTTTTTATTCCTAATGTTAAGGAATCTATTTACATTTTAAATTATCAAGTTTAGTTTCTAGTTAATTTCAAAATTGTTAAAAAAAAATAAAAAATTAAAATAGGTATTATATAACTATTACAAAATCACTGCATCGGGAATACATACCCAACGTAGATACAGGCCTTACACGTTCTTTGATGGCACTAATATTTCGACTATCCAATGTACAATATTTCAGAAGTGAATTTTCCACTTCTATATAATATACAAACAAACATACACAAGCAAGCACAATAGAATTAGATGAAATAAGAATGATATAAATTACATGTGATTTGTAAGCATTACATATGGACATTTTTCATTTAGTCTCCATTATTTGGTCTCTAGAGCAGAGTTTCGCAAACTAAGGGTTATGATTATATTTTTAGTGAACCACATTAAGTTTTAAAATATAAATATATATTTATAAAAGAAAAGATTTATTTAATATTAGGGATGGGCGGATACTAAAACCGATACTCGATATCGGCCGATATTGGTGGTATCGGTTTTTTTTTTAAAACGATATATGAACCGATACAAAAAAAAAAAAAAAAAAACAAATCTATCAGCATAATAGCATTGATTATAAATTTTAATAGTTAAATGTAAAATGATGATAGTATTTCAGTTGATAGTATCGGTGATATTTTGATATCGGTTCATTGTTTATGCTGAAAATGTTGGTTTTCAAATATATCGGGTATCGGTTTTTTATCGGAATATCGGATATCGGTAAAAAGTGGTATCGGCCCATCCCTATTTAATATATAAATACGAGTAAATAGTCAAATGAATATGATATAGTATTTTCTGAGTACACATTGATATCCAAATTTAGTCATATTTTTATTATTGAACATTATCCACAACAATAATTTTTAAGTGTACCAGCAACGTGTCACCATGATTTTGTTAGACTAAAAGTAATTGCAAAGATAGGTTCTTTAACTCATAACTCAACAACAACAACGTTGTGAGTCGTTAAAATTTAATATTTTCCAAAATGGGTGGTAGTGTAATACCGTGAAAAGTTTAGGAACCTCTGATCTAGAGAATAGTAGTTTTGATGATATATGAAAATACTATAATTCTCTATGAAAAGAATTAAATCAAACATATTTACATTTTATTTTGATCAATTATTTAGTTTATAAAATAGTCGGGGCTATAATATCATCTTTCTGATGATAATAATAATGAAATAATTCTATAAATGGTTGCATATAATATATTAACTTGATAGCTGTCTTTATGTTATTATTGACGCATACAATTTGTTATCAAAGATGTATGATGTATAATATATTATATTATTATCTATAGGTATTTTCTGTCACTATAGCATAAAGCATGTAGTGTTGTAAAAGTATACATTTTTTGTAAACATACACCTATTTGATAACTAATTTCAACACATACCTCAGTTTATAACACAAAGACAGCCATCTAGTTAATATATTGTTGCTATAAAATGTTTCATTACTATGATGATGATATAAAATGATAAGTCAAAAATACAAATACCTAAAGTAATTTATCATAAATTAACATTAAGGGTTGAAAAGTAATTTGTTATAAGAACCGAAAAATGGAGACAAACTAACAAAATTTGCAGAGGAAAAAAATAAATGCCCAATAATTAATGATATACTTTTCAAGTCATATGTTCTATATAGTAGTAAGGAATGTGCAACTATTTTACTATTTTTTTTTCCAAATAAATTAAATATATAATATAATCACCTTCATCAGGAGTGGCATTTGATATTGCTGTTTGACTACTATAGCCGCTTGAAGACTCTAGAGAACTCTCGCTAGTGCTCTCCTTTCGATCTCCATCACTCTGTGTTTAAAAATGTATATATTATATATATTTAATAAAATTAATGATGATAGTATGAAAATTAAAATCTATCCAAAATATTGGCTCAACAATATGTATTAATTTTTTTTTTAAAGTTTAATATGTTTTTTTGTCTACATGTACGGTGGTATAGCTATACAATTGGCCGTGGCCAATACCAAAAGACAGATTTACTTAGAAAATAATTTATAGTGTTGTTTAAGTAAGCAAAACCTTTGGATAGATTTGGACATTATATTGCAGTTTATTATAGTAAAAACACCAATAAATTACTTTCAAATTTACAATTGAAGAAGGCTCATTATGCTGTGAATTTCTTTCTTGAGCTTTGTTGGCAGCCATACTAGCTAGTTCATGCATATTGACATATGTTGGTTGAATATATTCTAAACAAAATACATAAGAATATAAATTATAAAAATCATATGCATTATACAATAACCAAAACAAAAATAAAACAAAAATAATGGACCATAAGAAAAAAATTTGTTGCATATCAATTTAAAATTATCATTTAAATAGTAAGTTAGGTTTTAAAATTTAGATTTTGGGTAAAGATTTAATTAAAAGAATTACATTTTTAAGACACTAAAAGCATATATTTAGAATGAAATTGTATGAATATTGTACTATCATTGATAATGAATATTAGTATTTAAAATCAACTATACCTACTAACCACTGAGGTAAATTATTATTCTTAATTCTCAAGTCAGTTTAACCAGAAAAGTTTGAATATATTCAAACCTATAAATGTTTGAATTGTGTGAAAAGAAGTAATACACAACAATGTAAACCCAATATATTCATTGTTTAACTCTGAATTTAAGAAATATGATGAATATGGTACAGTGATGCGAGCCCCTTGACTTTTGGTTCTACAATAAACTACACCAGAAGATGTGTTATATAAGGTAATAGAAAACGAAAAAGAACATCTCTAAAGTACTATCTGTATACAATTACGGCTTCAACATTTTCATTTTGATAAATATAAAAATTGAATTGTGTAATCTATTGTACAACAAACAAATCCTATATCTATTCAGGATTTAAGGGGGGGCTGCAGCAGATGAAAAAAAGTGACTTTTAGACCAATAAGCTAGACAAGTTGGACAGATTTTAATTTTGAAAATGGATTATGATTGATCAACAAGTTTACTAGGGAATGATCGAGGCGATTCTGAATATATTTTTTTCCAGCTGTGATATCCAAGAATAAAAATATGATATTTTTGTATTTATATTATTCATTATGACACTAACAATAATTGGAATATTCAAAATCGCCTCAACCATTTCCTAGCAAACTTGTTGATCAATTATAATCTGTTTTCAAAATTAAAATCTGTTAAACCAAATTCTTCCAGTTTTGTCTAGCTTATTGGTCTAAAAGTCACTTTTTTATTCATTGCCTGGAGCCCTCTCCAGTCCCTTTAAGATTTATTTTATGATACAAAATTTAAATATATTGAAAAACATTGTAACAAACAAAATTGATGTTTAGATTGGTCAAATCTACATTAGTTTTGATTTTTGACAAAACCTGCTGCAGCCCCCTTAAAAATGATTATTCATTGTTTTTACAGATAATGTTAACATATTTTAAAACACAATATAAAACCCCAATGAATAATTACATATTCTACAAAAAATTGTATAAATTATTATATTACAAACTACTATAAAATATATAAAAATTAAGAATGGAAATATTTCAATATTTAAGTAATATTATAAAAAAATTGTTTCTGTCCTCAAAAATTTAACATACAAAATGTGTGATTATAAGAACTATACATTTTTTTTTTTTTACAAACCAATTGTTTTTAGTGAGGTTGGATTATAACTTTTGTGCATATCTCTGGACGGGACATCGGGGACATGAGCATAATCGTCTTGTGGTGAGACAACAGGGGTTTTATCAATAGAAGAAGAATCAGGTTGAAATGTGTACGCGCTAAGGGCTGGCCGTTGATGGTGGGCACCACCTGATATTGTGTGTGGTCTTGCATCATTCATAATGGCTGACGCAGCACGTTCAAATTGCAATGTTTCCTGAGCATTGGGCCATGTGCCACATCCACCTTCAGAACTGGCAAATGGTGTAGATGGTGTACTGCTTCCAGCACTGCTACTATTGGAATCAGATGAGTTAGGAGCCTAAAAGTAATAAAATATTAATATAAAATAAATTATAAAACAACACCTAATATTAAAATTGTACTTAATGGTTCTAAAAAATATAATACAGGGGTAAAATTCATTCAATAGCCTTTCATTTAGGCACTCACCTTTGAGTATGATTGTTGTTTTGTATAAATTGCGTCTTGGGATGTAAATCCCGAATCACGAGATGAAGCACTGCATAATCTACTAGGAGGTAAAGGTCCTTTGTAACGTAGCTCGTTGGATACTGGCTAAATTACCAACCACACACACACACACAAAAAAAAAAAAAACATGCCAAAATAACTACATTATATGAAAAATAAATAAATAACAAAAATAAACAATTATTTTTAAATAACCTAGTACCAGAGTTTAAATAAAAATAATAATGCTTAAACAATACAATTTGCATTTAATTTATGGTTGTCGAGCTACTTTAGTATGACAAATTTCTATAGCAGGTTAAATTTTCTTAAAGTAGAAAATCTACTCGATTTGTAAAATGTTGGAAATAGAATGTTTTTGGTTAATGCCCATTCATATTTTCCCATTAAGTAATTAAAAGTATTTTTTGATTATATTATGAATTATTCATCATATTAATAGAAACTAGGGATGGGCCGATACTAAAACCGATACTCGATATCGGCCGATATTGGTGGTATCGGGTTTATTGGTATCGGTTTTTTTTTTAAAACCGATATTTTAACCAATACCAAAAAAAAAAACAACCAAATCTATCAGCATAATAGCATTGATTATAAATTGTAATAGTTAAATGTAAAATGATAATATTATTTCGGTTGATAGTATCGGTGATATTTTAATATTGGTTCATTGTTTATGCTGAAAATGTTGATTTTCAAATATATCGGGTATCGGTTTTTTATCGGTTGCATATATCGGAATATCGGGTATCGGTAAAAAGAGGTATCGGCCCAACCCTAAATTAGAAACAATGATTGAAAAATAAATTATGAACTAACTAAAATTGAAAAAAGTTTTCAGTATAAAAATAATAGTACCTATACACAATTAGTTTTAAGTTTGCATTAAATATTGCGTTATTGCATTAATTTGAAATAAAATATAGTTATGTTTTAATTTAAGATTTGTACATTCAATTCTATTTCCTGGAGCCATAAAAAATTATAAATAATACTTAATTCAACTACAACTGTGCAATGTAATTAATAAAAACACAATGATGCTGATACATAAGAAAAAAAAACTCATGCCATTGTATATAATTTTTTTTGTGTCGATCAATGTCTGTCTGAATCAATACCTGAAGCAATGAGCGGCTCCAGTATTGATGGCTTGGTGAATGTGTACTGCCGCTAGACCAGCTGTTTATTGAATTGATGGAACACATACTGGATTTACGTGAACCCAACGAACTGGGACTACTTGGGGGTGTTTGGTGTGTCCATGACATTTCACTACCTTTATAGTCAACCAACACCTAATAAACATTAATGCATTAAAACCTTTACGGTATATATTTTTTAATGTTAAGGGAATTAGAAATAAATGATGTGCTGTTATACCCATAATACAAAAAAAAAAAATTCAATTTTAATGGAGTAAGTGTAAATGAAAGTAGAGGCATAATAAATATATAAAGGACATTCCATGTGTATCCTCCATACAGTAAAAAAACTACATACATCAACATGCTATAAATAAATAAAATGGGTATACATTTATTAATGTCACTAACATTGTTTATGAAATTTAATTTAATTGATTTTAACAGAAAAAGTATTTAGCATTACAAATTTGATAAATTTTTCTTCTTTTAAACATTACACAAACATTTTCATGACATTTAATTGAATTATTATTGGTCAATGTTCTGAAAGTTCTACTTGAAAATCGAATTCGTTCAAGTTTACGTTATATTTTTTTCAAAGGAACATGTTCATGTTCTTGTTGTGAAAAATGAATACATTAATTTGGCCGCTCATTTAATTTATTATTTTATAAATATTAAAAAAGTTGAATCAATTTTATAAAAGCTTTTTTTTTAAGTACCTATGTTATAATTAAATCTTATATAATAATAACATCATATTATACAATATTAGATTACCTATCTATACTACAATAAAATTAATTATAAAACAAAATACCCACACTTATACATCTAATAGATTAATCACTATTCTGTATTCACTGCATGGTTTGGTTATAGGGGTACCTATTTTATTGAAATCGAAGCCAAGTTGAAACATTTAATTCATATGCTATAAATTACAACAAATATTTCTGTTAGAGAAATGTTGTAGTTTCAAATTTAAATTGATAAGTCAAAATTGTCCCCTTTCTGTAGTTATTAGTTCATTTCATACTTCATATAATTACCATCAATTTTAAAAATATAACAAATTTTTAATATAAATTATTTAACGTAAGTTTTAACACACATAAAATAAATACTACATTTAGTAGCTCTTTATGTGATATAAATTATAACTGAGTAAAAAAAAATATAAATATTTATTGTATTGTAATATGATTATAAGAATTTGTTGATACCATTATTTAGAAAAAATTGTAATATTATACAACGTGATAATATCAAAAATAAATTTAAGAAAGTTATTTTGTTTGTACAATCTACAATTTGTTAAGTTCCTTAAAAATATGAATAATGTTCGTATTCGCTGTTTTTACTATAATAATAAGAGTGACGTTCACGTGCCATATGCAAAGTATGAATGTGAACGCGATTAACTGTTAGATGAACAGGTAACGTTAAGTTTTACATAAATTCTAAGTTCTATTAAATTATTAATTATAAGGTGAGTATTATATGTATTCTATAAAATTCAGACAATTAACGGAGATAAGATATGAGATAGAAATGTTATTATTGTTATACATTTGGAAGCATTCATTGCATTCAAAATATGTATAAGTTATTTATATAGTATAAGAACAACTCCTAAAAGTATTAACACATTTTAACTCCCCATAAAAATAATAGAAATAAACTTTCTTGACATTTATCGAATTTGATTGGAACATTGTATGACATTTAAAAGAATAGGTTTTTAAAAACATTATTTGTTTAATATCTATTTAAAGTTGCGGTAAAGTTGATGAAAATCTTTGAATTAAACTAATATCACTAAACTCATTTTGCTTTGAAAACTGATTTTAAATAGCATTTAATCTAACTAAATTGTCCTCAATTGAATAAATGAAATTAACACATGGGGCTGAAAAATAAATCAACTATATTTACCTGTTCACTAGCTGGAGGTAATGAGTATGGCTCAGTGGTATGTGCTTCTAATTTATCCATAACTTCTTGTAAATGAGATAATTCCATAAGCATGGCCACTTCTTCTTCCTAATTATACAATTTAATAGACAATTGAGTTTAAAACATTATACTTTTTTATTGTAAACAATTAACAAAATACATTGAACTTACAAGGACTGGTTTTAAAATTGTTACAAAAATACAATAACGACTTCGTTCTTCGATTAATGCTTCACGAACTGCTCTTTTTTCTGTTTCTTCCAATACAGCTTTTCTGTCAGAAACGTCTTGCAAGGCTTTGTGCAGCTCATTCATTTTAGCACCTTTGCGTGCTTTTTTTTGTAAGCGCAGTGTATCCGTAGACCGTTTTTTTAACTCAGCTCTGGCTTTTTTATATTCTAAAAAATGTACAGTAACAATGATTTAAATGAATAAAAAAAAGTTATTGGTAATAGTACAACCAGCACATCATAATTTAATAAATAATTAAAATTAAATTAAAGGTAACTGTGGTTAAAATTCAATTTAAATATAAATGTAACTGTGAAAAAACTGATACATAGGTATTTTTTTAATCCATTTGAAACAACAATAACTTTAAATATGTTTTTATTATGAAAAGGACAGAATGTCTTTTTATTTATGACATAAAATTATTATACCTATGTTTCTGGATTACACTTATTAATACATAATTTATTTATTTTTTTTACACATTTATTCAACACGTATAATAAATACAGATCACATCACTGATACCTACATTTATTTACGTAATTAATAAGTAATAAATAATAAATAATTTTTAAAATATATAATAAGTTTTATTACTTTAATTCTTTTTAGGGTTATAATAATAAATAAAACGCTTAGCAATAAACAAAATAAATCATCCTATAGCTCGTATAATATCAATAAATTGTTATTATAAATATATAAACCATGATTAAATTAAAATATAATAATTATTGAGAAAAATATTTCTAAATACGTAAGAAATTATCTGATAGGTTTTCGGAACTTTATATTTAATTCGAACGGAGAGAAAAATTGTTTTTACCTATATTTAAATTACCAAGAAGAATATGACGAAAACGGTCATCGGTGCGAATACTGGACGGTTATTAGTTTATCTCTGTGTGCTATTAGGTGGCCAGGTGGGTAATATTGTAATAAATAATATTCTTATTCTTTTTGCCTTCAGCCTTGGCTTCAGACTTCAGAGTCGTTTGTTTGGTGCGGATTGTTTATATGTTTTGAACGTAACTACGAAAGTGAGTAGGCATGGGTACACGAATGGTACCTACACAAGCCAAAAAAAATCAAATTATCTAAATCTGTCACCTAACATTTAACATTATGGAGATAAATAGCAATAATAAAAAACAAATTTTTTACTTTTGTCCTAGATACTGCGGGAGACGGAATAAGACAGGTGACATTGGACCCCTAAACACCTAATTTTCACCTCTGTGCACCGAAACCACACCAGGGCCGGGTGTGGTCTAATATAACTCATATCAACGATGCCTAATTTATTTGACAGAATTAACAGTGTTTATTCCATAAAATATAGTATACACCAGGCGGCCACAGACAAAACCGGTTTTGCTACGTAAATCTGGTGTCTTCTCTTTTGGAACAGGGTATAGGTATGTAGTTTATAACACTATATTACAGCCCGAAAGAGAACATGATATTGAATTTAACATAATATCTTTGAATAGGCAGTGGAGTATATTATATTCCATTATATTCTAATTATCCAGACATCGAGTGTTTCCACAAACAATTATAATTTATGGTAGGTACCTAGTATTATTATAATAATCACAATGGTATATCGTTTCTATATAATAACGAATTGATAAGTACAATTTTATAATGTCTATCAAAACTATTTTGTATAATATTATCTGTAACAGTAAAAATATGACTTGTAAACTAATGGCCAAAAATCTCTATGTATTAACAATAATAAAAAATCATTTTTTTTAACGATTAAATTATTTACCTACATAATATATTATTAATATTAAAATACTCTATTCCTAACAATACATCATAAAAACGGTTTAGATACACAAATTTTATCTATGCGTTTGTATTTTTTTTATATTAGATAACAATTATATAACTTTGTCTTAAAACGATTGATAAAAAACGCATTTAACTTAAAATAATTCTAAGATCATAGATACAACTAAGATGCACTAAATTAATTGTACGACGTACTTCATCGCATCGTTTCTCATAAATTTCATAATTTATAGTAGATACCTAATAATAATTAATATATTTTAATCCCTAAATTTTGATTAATTTGAATTCTTTTGTAATATCTTAGTTACCATCTTTTTGAAATGCTACAGTTCAATATAACACATTAATATTGTATGAGTACTTTGTACCATAAACGGTATGCAAATAGTGATTACTAGTTTCATTCCAAAATAATCATTAATTCAAATATGATTTAAGTTTGAAAATGTTTTCTGCACTGTATTTACTAATTGGTTAACGAAGATGTATATAGTTTATGTCAATATTGAATAAATTATTTTAAAATAATAGATATTAGGAAACCTAAATAATATTATATTAGGTCTTCAACCTTCGTACATTTTATACGTAATGTTGGTACCGATTTTTATACACTCGAGAACAACTGATGAGAAAATAGAACAGCAGAGATTACATAACTGTATTAATAGATTGTTTTTATAAATTATTTTCACAATCATTGCACAACCATTTTTTAACCACAAACTGTAATACTTCTCAAATAAAATTGATTAAGAGAATCTCTGTGCACCATTTGTTTTCTATCTCTGAACAATGCGAACATATAGCCATATAGGCCAATCCGATTTTTTGATTTTATTTGTTGACATTAATATTAGAGTGAATTGACTCTATAATCAAACTTAAAGGAAAGCATATTACCCAGGGTACCACATATTTATTGATACTTTAATTTTAAAGCTAGTTATGAGCATTTAAAAATTTTAATATTTTAATCGTATTTATAAATCACTTTTAAATTAAAATATCAATAAAATCTTATGAAGTGCCCTAGATAATATTTTAGCCTTAAGTTTTATTAAATAGCTATAACAATGTATGTTGCGCGTTGGTCAGAGAGAGCAAGAAAACAAATATTAGGTATGTTGATATTATTGACTATAATATTCATATTCAATAGAATGAAATGTTCGTGATATTTTAGTTTGATTTGTATAAAAGTATATATAGTATATACATAATATTATAAAATAGTTTAAATATTTTAATTTACCATTTATTTTATAAATTTAATGAAATATGGAAGCTTGCGAGTTGTAACATGTTAATAACTTTAAAAATATGTTTTGAAATATAAGACTACTCTTGTAATAAAACGGATTCTTTGTTAGTATTCTAATTATTTCGTTACTGATAATAACTCGCAATATTTTCAGTTTCCACTGTTAAAACCAGTTAGTAATACATATATTTTTTAAAAATATGACATAGGTAATTTAAGTATTAATATTAATGAGTATATTATAATAAATATTATTGTTATTCACTCACTAGTCTCTATATTGTAAATAATATTTATATATAAACATGTACAATATTATGTTGTATTTTACAAATAACAGTACCTGGGTATTAACTTTATTATTTTATGATATAATTAAATCGATTTGTCCAATTACAATCCGGATCACCCATTTGTTGTTGTAGTGGGTATTCATACTTTTCGTATAAAACAATTAACAAACATAACGTTTGTTCACATGCGATTGCAAAACTATTACGTGATTAAGAAAATACAATTTTTTATAAATGCGAACAGTGTCTTAATAGTTTTACAGTATAAAAAATTAGACATAAACATTGAACAATCTACAATGAGTTTATGTGGAAAAAATCGATAAACTCCCTATTTAGTTGTCGTGTGAAATGTTTAACCAAACATGTGGTAATACGTATAGAATTATACAGATATTATTGTATTATATACACTTGGCGCGGAAAACAACGTTGCCGTGGCCGCAGTGGTTTGGTGCGCGCGTGGACCGATACGCCTACACCACGCGCCTCGCCGACGCACAGATGTCGACGGGCAGCAATGCTACAAACCGACAAAAATCGTCGCCATCGCCACCAGTTCTCTACGTGAGCGTTTAATTTTTTTTTAATATGAATTTTACTTTGTGCGTATTATACTTATTGACCTCTTGTTGTTATATTGGGCACATGTCCTCGGTGTGCATTATAATGTTATAATAATAACCGAGAAACATACATTAAGATTAAGTGTTGAATTAGATCTGGCAGGTAGAAAACTACCGCCACAACAACCATTTTTATATTTTAGGTATCAACTCTACTTCCGGGGAAAGTTTTGTATTTCACTTTTCGGTAATCCTCCAGGTCAATCAGACACAATATTATAAGCGCCTATTGAAAATAATCAACTTAAAAATACTAAACTGAATATATAATTAATATTATATAGCCACTAAAAATCAACCATTATAAAATGTGTACGGTCTACACATGACATGACTTGACGTAATGCGTAGATATTTTCTTCCAATAACAAAAACTATATGTCTTGCAATCGTTTTAAGTAATAATTTGTAATAAGTATTACCTATGTTAACTATTGCAAAAGAAAAAAATGCATCGATTTCCTTATGGCTGTTATCCAAAAATGGTATTTTGAGAAGAACGAAAATAAGCATTAAAAACAAGGATAAAAATTACAATCATTCATAATGATATTCATTGGTAATAATATTATGTTTGTTGTAATATCAAACATACTGTATAATATTAAGCCATCAATTTTTGAATCATATAATTTCAAATTATTAAACAAAAAAAGATTTATTCATTAATTAGTATGTCTATTAATTATAGACAATTTAAGACTTTAATTTTAGAAAAATGTAAAGTTTAAATCACAAAACGATATTTAAATGTTCTGAGTTCATAGTATTAGGTTTTAAGATTTTAAGATTTATTTTAATACATTATTATTTATTACTCACGATAATAATTACTAAATAAAATATGTTAAAAATATTTATCTATTCATTCTGAGATTCTGAACGGAGCGTGTGTTTTTCTTTCTGCCATCACTTTTTGAAGCAGTAAAAATACTTCAATTTTCAATTTTAAGGGTGATCTCTTCTAATAGCAAATTGGACCTAGTCGATTAGTTGGACTGGCGACTTCCCTTTTTTTTCAGTAATAAGCAATAACTAATAACCAACTCTAGGTATTTTAGTTAAAGTTCTGCTCGGTATAGTTTTTTTTTCAAATTTCTAATAAATGATTTCACCAACTATAACAATCCTGCACTGAGGTGAAATAAGCGAGAAGAGTGCTCTAAAACTATCATAAGCGTATTTTGTTTATACATAATATATCATTTTTGGTTTTAAGGCTTGATATATTCATACGAGGTTCGTTTATCAAGTAAAGACAACGCCGCTTTAAACTTTAATTTTAAATATAAGTCTATACATATTATCTAAGAAATACAATTTCAAAAAAATATAATACTGTATATTAAGGTCACTATATTAGGGTCTATCTTAAGCTCTTGTACCTACCAATGTATATTGCAGAATAATAATTATTTACTTACAAATAAAAGCATAATATACTATTATGTACGTAGGTAAGAGACCAAACCAAATAATAGAATAGGTTATAACCGTTATATGTATAATAAAAGTAAAACTGGCTATCCAACTTCTATCAAACACATTATCAGAGAATGCTGCAGACACACAAGAGGTTCGACAAAAATTCGACATACCCGACCACCACCTCGACGCAACTAGGCACCAACGAAGATTCCATTAAAAATATTTTATCATTTAAGAGAGATATCAAATTGTACAATTTAGTTTAAATAATTTAAGTATGTAATATAAGCTAATGGCTCTGTTATCGAGGCTTTAATTTAAATTAGAAAAGAAAAACTATTTAAAATGTAAAAAAATTCAAACTCTGTAATAAACCATACAAGAAATAATTTATGTAAACGAGAATGTTGGATTAGTATTATGTTCATTATCGTTATTTGAAAGACAACAATATTATGCTAGGTGGCTTTATTAACAGAAAATAAGGAGTATGCGTATTTTATCTGAGTCATAAAAATGTCTTGTATGTATGCAAATTTAACTCAATAAACCATATTAATAAATTCACCAGTGTACAATATCTCTAGAAGACATATAATATGTTTAAAGTTGCGTTAGGTGAAAACTAAAAAAATATCCTTTTACTAACCATTGAAACCTAATAAAATCTGTATTTACATTTTTAAGTTCAAAGATTAAAATACTTATTGAAATTTGAAATCAATAAAATGATATCTATTTTAGTAGGGACTATATCATGAATACTTCATACACGGGAAATAAAAATTAATAATAATAAAACCGGCTGGTGTATGGCCAACACGAATAAAAAGTGTCGTAAACAATACGTTATTGTTATCAGTTCATGTTAATTGACATTCATATTTTGTTGGCTTTTGTAGGGACACTTCATAAAATTGGTAAAAAAACATACAAAACTCATGTTTGACATGGTTTAAAAAGAAATACCTACATTATGCCGTGAGAGATGAAAACACATTCACTTGTCACTGTGTGACCTATATTCATGCTCACAGAAACTCGTTAATTTAAAATTTACGAGTTACGAAGAAATATTATGTTTTAAGATTTTTTTAGTACATTAAAGTATTAGATATTTATAGTTACTAAAGCACATAAATTGCAAAAAATCGTATTAGGATTAAGTGCAAATATACTATGCTCCAAAGGTATGTACTATATTTAAAATCAAGTTTGTTTCAATATTAATTATTAATGAGATTTTTACATTGAATCCGGGCGGGTCATAAGAAAAATATTTCTGTTTGGTTATGGTTGGATCGGTAAAAAATAAAACGAATAGGTATTGTAAATTTTAAATTTACATTTTAACGAAAATTATATTATAAGTATAGTACACTGTACAATTAGTACATTCAAAACTAAGTTTTTACCCAGGAAACGACAATTGAGAATTCGAGAATTAAAAAAAAAAATTACGGACCGGATCTGGGCTGTTACAAAATGTTAGTTTAAGTTTTAGGCCGGCGCGGAACAAAAACAGTAGCCTGTGCAGGTCTCTATAATAGATTGATTTAATCTATAATAGATAGAAGGCTAATACAGATATTTAGGTTATATCTAAATGACACATATGTCGCATAAGCAAATTCAGTTTTTGACCAATAGGCACCAAATTGTCTTACAACTGTATAGGCTACAATTATATCGCTTTTAATAAGAGATAACAAATTTTACTAGAAAACATGTAGGTATTTTACAGATTTTTTTTTATCAGGAATATGCTTAAATATGCAAAAATATAGGGTATGAAAGCAAATAATTTATATCATCGCATAATTTAAATCGTATAACAAAGCATATTAACAGAAATATGGAATATATATGTGAATTAGATAAATATATATATATAGTAGTTACTATAGTTAGGTACATACTATAAATAAATTATAGCTCGTTTCTTTAAAAAACTTTTCTTGGATTGGCTATTTATTTTTAAGGTACTTATAGGTGCATTATACTATTATTCGATTCATTTTGTATTAATAAATTTTAAAACTGAACCAATATGTATATATAGTTCATATTATTTTATATAATTATTAAATATATTTATATATACATATAGGTACCTAATATATTATTCATCTAACATTTGACATATCAATTATTGGTATTTATTTTAATTTAGTATTAACATCGGGTTTAATAAACCTATCTTCAAAAATTAGTGACAATAAATCGAAATATATATTTATATTTAAAATTTTTCACACTAACTGTAAAGAATTAGTTCAATATTTTAAAAACTAGCTTTTTCGCTTTATATACCTAATTTTAATGTTTATAGGAAAAATATTTTTTTAAAAATGGGGAAATAACATTGGGTTTATTTACCTTTAGCGTGCTCTTTGTCCAGATTGACAATAGTCTTCTTCCAATCTTCTAGTTTCTCTTGAAGCGGAACCACCAAACAGTCCATTATTGCGCTGCGAATTCAACAAAAAAAAAAAAAAAACGTGTTAGTTTCGGTTACGTTCAACTCCTGTCATATGAAGCATACACAATATTCGATTTAGACAAGGAGATAGGTGCCAATGGTTATTACTCGAAAATCACGTAAATTATAGTCCACTCAGACTTATTTTATATTTGCAGCATTAAAACCGAATTAATATTATTTTATATTATTTATGTCAAACATTTTATTATCTTGTTTAAATAAAAACATGGTTAAGTTTTAAATAGGTCTAAAATATAAAAGAATTTAAAATATATGTATATATAAAAAAAATACTATGTACCTACCTAAAATAAATATTGAATTTTGATGAGAATATTAATCCATGTAAATACTAAATTATATAAAATTATACTTCATCGAGTTGAGACGATCGTGATAGTAATAAATTAATAAAACAATTGTATAGATATACAATTAGAATAGATTACGTATAATATTTATTATTATTAGGTAATAATAGGTATACCTATATTATGTACGTATTATTATTTAATATCTACGTGTTTTTTCATATAGGTAGACAATTAATTGCATTCAATATTAAACAATTCAAAATGTGTATTTACGATAACGTGTGTTATATTATAATTTATATTAGCGTATTACCTTGAAAATGTTTTCATTCTAGCTTCAACAGCCCTATGACGAAGACACATTCTGGTCAAAGCAGTTCCAATTTCTTTAGTAGCACCTATAGAAAATAAAAATAAAAATGTTTTAAAATTGTTTAGTAAAATAGTCGAAGAAATGAAACACAAAGTAAGTACCAATTTCATACATATTTAACAATTCTTAACTATAGCATTTATTTGAAGTATTATACACTTATTATACATAAGATAAAATTAGAAAAGTATAAATAATATTCATTATGTTAAATCAAAAATGTCATCTGAATTAAGATAACGAATACCGAACCAATAGCGAAGTAAATATTATGATTTTGAGCTTTCATGCCGTCATAGAACATATAATAAATTATCTAATAATATTATCTAAAGTGAGTAGGATAAGGTTTTAAAAAAAAAATGTCGGCAAAATTTGCTTTTTGAATATTAGGTACCTATATGTTGTTACAGATTGTAAATATTCTGTTAATAAAAAATAAAAAATAATACAATTAGGTGTGCTCAAAGGTTAAGAATAATCTAGCAAGCATTAAAATCATTTTTGGGGTATTATTTATATTTTTTTCCAAAATGAGCATCGTGCATATGCATAATTACTTGAGGGTTGTTTGAAAATTCAGTAAGGGGATCCAGGTCGTAAAATTCAGTATGAGGGTTAAAATCCCCTGGAAAATATACCGACAGCCCTCTAATCGAGGGTGACTATATCAGGGGATGAAACGACTGACTAACCCAAAATATTCGATACATGAAAACATTAGAATAAAATCGGTAGTGCTTATCACGCAGTTGGTAACGATCGTTCAAATGGAAATCCTTTCCGGAAAGGAAACAATGCTATTTACTGGACAGCATACCATTTGTTTATAGTGTTGATGATTTGCTCTAATGGTTTGATTAAGCCAAAAATATTTTTTGTTACCCACTGAATAATTACAACCATAATATAACCTTTATTTCCTGGTGTAAAAACAATAGGTACCTATATACTTTTTTACAATAAAGAATAGTGTCAGCGTTACTGAGAAATAATATATTTTACGTAGGATAATATATTTTTATACAACTATTCTGATTCTGTAATAGTTATAGAGAACTGATTAAAGAACAAATAATAAAAACGATTGCCTTGTATATTATCACACTTATCGTTATATTCCATTTTAAAAACAAGGAAAAAAATAAAGGCTTAAATTCCTAAGATTATGAACAAACGAATATAAATATGATGATATTATGATTAAGATTTTTAAAATAACATAAAACAAAGTACTAAGGCATTTACAATTTAATATAAATTGTTTATTTATAGAATAGTTAAATAATTTGAAATGAAATCGAGTTGTTGTAACTGTATAAGTCAATCAAGGAATCACACATTTTAAATTTTAAAAATGTATTAGCTACGTATAATTTACTTAAACCTAAATATTCAAAATTAATTTAAAATTGTTAGACAAATCGCATTCAATAAAATAAATAAATTATTTAACGCAATTAATATGTTCACCATAATTTTTAAGAAAATTTGATTCAATGGCATAAAAAAACAAACTAAATAATAAGTTAAATAAATATAAAAACAGATTTTAATACTTTTATTCGTAAGCTAAAAAAATAGCATTGATATAAATTTGAGATTTTTAGAATTTGGGAATAGGGCATAGGGATAGGGGAATAGGGAATGCTTAAATAAATATTTTATTATTATTTTAATAGGGTTTTTACATCAAGGTTGCATGTAAAACGGCTGTTCACCCTTCTATTATTCATTAATCATTATTATAATTTTGAACCTATATAATATGTAACGGTATTTATCGATTTCTTTAGTTTTTAACGACCAAGTAACAGAACCCCGATAGTAATAAGCATACAATATAATATTTAAGAACAAATATAAAATATACTTAATATTTCATGAAAAAATATTATACGAGCTGTATTTTTTTTATTAGAATGTATCTATCGGAAACACAATAAAATCACAAAGCAGTTAACGGCTTAGTATACAGTGTGTTCACACTGAGAAGTAACACTAAATATTTCAGCTGAATGGCCTTGGATTGAAATGGGGTTCAATACAACTTACTTTTTTTAAAACTATATCTTAATAATGTTTTTTTCAATAACAAAATTGACAAAGTTAGAGTAAGTTTAAATTTACGAACAATCAAGCTATAATTATCAGTTAAGTATAATACTTCTTATTTTTGTAATCAACCCTAATTTTACTTGCAAGATAAAGGAAAATAATTTAAGGTAATAAAAATTACAAAAACTAACACATTACAAAATTGTTTATTGTTTATTGTTTATTTAGATTTCCAAATTTAATAAACATTTTTTTGTGTACAAATAATAATTTAATAATATTGGATATCTCGATCAAGTACCTAAAAAGAGCATGGTTAAAATATCGTTATATCAGCAATAATTCGTAAATTTCAACTTACTCTAACATAGTCAATTTTGTGATTTGGAAAAAACTGTTTGTAGAAAAATGTTTTTTTTAAAATAATCTAACCGAATCTATAGAAAAAAGCTCTGCGCCATTATTTAAAATTAAGTATTATCAATACAATTATATTAGGCATATCAAAATGGTTAAACGTTTAAAGTTTTCTTAAAATAAGGATTTCGGTATTCCCTTTTTACCTCCAAAAAATCCCATTTAAATCCATAGAATACATCTGAAATATTAAGTGGTATCTCTTAGCAGGAACATACTCTATATTTTAGTGACTGAGTACACACAGTATCTACTAAATAATATTATGTCTATTTATCATATTATTAATTTTCTGCGAAACGACAAGGATGTGGTATTGCCGGTATTGATAAATAATGCAAAATAAAACATTTTGTAATAATATTATATTTCTAACTTAATACAAATTTGAAATAAACTTAATAAAAAAATACTAATATTGAATATTTTGTTCAGAGTATAATTACTTATATACCTACATTGAATTTTTTTTATTTAGGAATACACAATATTTATCACTTAGACAAAATATAAGCATGTATCATAAAATATTATATCAACAATATAAATATCGATAGTAGACCAACGATAACATTACGTTTTTTTGGTTATATCTTGCATACAATTACACAATATTATTATCTTATTAATTTGTCATCGTATATTTCCAAGTCCACTGTAAAGAATGTATTATAATATTTATAGCTTTTACATAGTATGCAAAAATTATTATTATTCATAGACTATAGTAATAACTAATAAGCTATATATAATATTAATTATGCATGAACAGACGTTAGTAGGTAGTAGGTAATTAAATCAAACATTTCAAGATGGAAACTAAAAATGTAATTATTCCGTTTTTTCTTAAATACACAATTACTAAAGAATATTATTTAGAAGAATATTTCATCATTATAATTATATATGTCTGAAAAGTGCAGACATATGTTGTGCAATATATTTTATTGATAATAATATTAATATTTAAAAACAAAATACCTCTGGCATTAGTGGCAGCATCAGCAATTTTTTGAAAAGCATCCAGATAAGCTCCAATCGCGTGAATAGTTGCTCTGCAAAATGATAATGATAATAATCACATATTCATAATAAAACCAGTCATTAACTTTTGAATTGCTAATAAGTTACATATACCTACAATAATATATTATACATATTATGTAGGTAAATAATATAATTCAAAAGTCTAACAAACAAACTTCACGTAAATAATTAATTAATTAGTTGTCAACAATCTATACATGTGAATTCATATATTAAAATTATTTCATTCTAATTACAATTAAATCATTAAGGCGCCCGGTGCCGATGCAATTTTGTCCTCAAAAAAACAGTCTGCTGGAATAACGATATACCGCCTTGTATAGAATTAACCAAATTTCATAATTTGCATAATTTTACAAAACTTGAGAATTATTCCCATAGTTATTTTTTTCGATATAATACACCCCGTCAACTCCCCCTAAACAGGTATCGTGTATTAGATTAGTGGAAAAGTCTTATAATTGAGGTGGCAATTAAAATATAAAATTTAATTTTTAAATTTTATAGAATTGTGGAAAATTATTGAAAAACTGGCACCGGGACCCTTAACAAAAATCTGTAGGTGTCCGTTTCTGTATTATTCACTAATCTTGCATCACTCATCTTTACGCATCGTAGGATAGTATATACATTAACGATACACTATAAATTTAAAGTATATAATGGCAATTATGGCACACAAAAAATTTAAAAAAAAACGTTTTTTTTTTTTTTGAAGTTTTTTATAGGTACTATAATGCCAGTGGTTTTCAAAATTTTATGAGGTACACCATGCTTCTCAAAAAATGTTCACGGCACACTGACCTTCTTTTTTTGCATTAAATAATTAGATTAACAAAATTGTTTTAAATAATAATTATATACATTTAATTAGAAATATGTGTTTGGTGGGCTAACAAATTTTTACAAATTATATTTTTATAATTTTTATTTTTAGACGAATAGCTTAAAAGTTTCAGAAGACCGCGAGATAATAAATCTGAATTAATTTATGTTTAAATTAAAAAAAAAAATAAATAAATAAGTCTGAACAGAGTTTAATAATTATTATTACAGAAATATTTGTTATGTGTACAATTATTAATTATAGTTTACGTAATGTATATTAAACAACGTTTCTAGTTTAGTACAAATAATAATAAAGTACCTATATGGTTATATAGGTATTAAATAATAAATAATAATTTTTATGGGTAAAAAAATAAATATGCAAACATTTTTAATACTTATAAAGAAAACAGAATAGGTAAACAAGCCCATTAATATTAGTGATAGGTACTTATAGTATGTAACTATATTTATCTATTAAAATTAAGAGTCTAAATCTTTACGTAAAAGCAAGGCCGTATCTGAGGGAACTCTGGACTCCCCCCCCCCGAATTTGCTACTTTTGATTTCATTCAAAACTGAATCAAACTAGTAAATTTTTACATCGAACTCGAATCGAGATTTTAAAAAATAAAAAAAAATATGATAATTTATATATTTTAATATAATCTAAATTTTATCTCTTTTACATAACTACGTTTTATTGAGAAAATGTAATATTAATATTTATCAAAATAAATAATAATATATTATAATGATTTGACATTGTATTCTAATTTAAGAGGACGTTACACCGTCATATGTTGCCTCCGTCTTACAAGTGCGTGACATAACAAATTTTGCGATCTGCAGATCACATTTAACCGTTAGTTTAAAAATTAGAGTGAATTTACCTCTTATAAAATTTGAAGGTAAGATTGTTATCTAGGGCATCTCATAGGATTTTTATCATATTTTAATTTTAAAGCGAGTTATGAGTATTTTGAAATTGTAAATTGATTGTATATCTTAAAATACTCATAACTACTTTAAAATTGAAATATAACAAGAAGCCTAAAAGGTGCCTTAGATAATATGTCTTATGTCTAGATAATCTTATGTTTAAATTTTATTGCAGGTAAATTTACTCTAATTTTTAAGCTATAATAGAGTTAAACGTGATCTGCTGAACGTAAAATTTGCTATGTCACGCACTTGTAAGAAGGAGAAAACAAATGTCCGCGTAACGTCCTCTTAACAGATACATTACGATGGCTTACTTTTATGTTTGTACACACAATTCAATTTTCATGCTAATAAATTGTACAATAGGTACCTAATAACGATGACTTTATTTATTTAAAATAAACGTTTAATAAATCAATTACTAATTAAACTTACCGAAGACACGTATGAAGTTTTGTAGCTTTTGCCATGAAATCTTCCCACATTGGAGTTCCATTCTGAAATTTAACAATAATAAAATAAAAAATATAATATGATATTTCAAGAAGATAACTTATACAATAAAACTTAATTAATACGGTATGCCTAATGCATTAATGCATATTACGCAAGTTGGTTCTGGTCAGTAAATGGACTATATGGTCTGAGTAAAACCCTTGCCTAATATAAATCGCAGTAACTAGCAAATATTAATCATGATACCTTATACAATACTATATGATGGTCTTTTATATGGTTTCCCTCTTCTATATGTTAATTGGTGACTAAAAGGCCGTTTGCGTGTTTAACGGTTGCTTTGTTTTAAGCTCATTTTTAAATTTATCAATATTTTTTGAGTGAATTGTTTCATCAATTGTGCTATGAGTTTGAAAATGTAATTTGTAGTATATTTTTAGTAGGCAGAAAGTACTCAATAATAAGTAGGCAATAATCTCGGCAATGACAAATATCATCAACAATGATAATAGTAAAAAATTAAGTCAAATATTCCTTTAATCAAAAAGCAAGATTTTGCCCGATCGGGGGTTTAAAAAATGTCATATATGATTAACTAGATTATGTTGAAATCCATGTAGTTTAAATTATCATAATAGATTTCTAGCTGTCAAAAAAACAACGGATTCAGTGAAAAAACATGGTCTTATAATACCATACTATAACATCAAGTTTCTAGAAATTAAATACTACTACATACATTTTAAAAATGTTGATGATTTAAAATCATTTTATTTGATTTCTTCCTAATTTACATATCAATATACCCAACAACTTACCTGGTAAAATTAAATATTTTTTACTACTTAATATTTCATTAGTGATACAAAAGAATAAATTATCAAAATTTTTTTGAAGTGGCGACATCATCAAAATATAAAACACATTAAATATATCCTTCTTTACAAAACAAGTTAAAATTAATATAGGTTAAAAAAAATAAATTAAAACAGCTTTCCTTAAGTTATTTTTGTATTTGATACACGAAAGGCATACTTATTACATGCATAATAGCATTAAGTGTCTATAAGTTATAAGGGATTACAGACTTATATGAAACAGAATAAATGTACTAGCTATTAATATTTATTTTGTTGACATCATTTATTTTTATTTTTATTAATTTTAAGTAAACTTTTTATTGTACGTGTTACGTGTATGAATTCTACAAACTCGTGCGACATTAAATTTTTAAAAAACATAGATATTGATCGATATAATGATATGTAAACAATTAAAAACAAGATGAGTACCTATATAAAATATCTAGACGTTTTCAAGAAATAGTAGGTGCCACCTATTTTATTTAGTTAATTAATAGTTACATAGGTACAACTATAATTAATATTTTTTAAATCTTTACAATAATCTTATAATCATAAATAAACATTAATATATTTATATGAATTTCCTCGTTAGACCTTCGTCGTTTTACGTGTCAACGTAATTGGAATTTATTAACATTAAGACGAGCATCAAGAGGACGCCACACCCGCATCTGTTATCTCCGGCATAGAAATGTACTACTAACTACAAAGCAAATTTGCATTTAGCAGACTCAACCAATTTTGTGTTGTATATGTATCAAGTTATTATACTAATAATCTATTACAAAATTTAAATTTAAGAACATTATCAGATTATGTTGGTTTGTTTATACCGATATTTCAATGTTTAAGCGATATAATTTGTGACTAATAATTTACATATCTACATAGAAATTTTTTTTTGTTCATTTCTTCTTTAATCATGCCATTTTACGAAACAAAGGCAGATTTCGACAGCAATAATTAGTTTTATTTTATTTGTCTAAAAGAATATATATTTTTCTTTCAGGTAAGTACCTCGCAGTGTAGCATTGATAATTTACATATTGTCTATTTAGAAGGTACATATTATACTGCCAATATTTTCACGATTTTTTTAAAACAAGAGAAGCAATTAATTTTAAATTAATATAATTAGCATTTTACTTTGATTTTCTAACTCTCAACTCAACATTTTTTTTTTTTAAACAACGTAAATTTAAAACTTAATTGATTACAATTTTATAGAGGAATTATTATAGTAGGTATAATAAGTGGGTTAAAAGAGTAGAATGAAATTTTATTAAGTATAATATATAAAACATTGACCTTGGACAATATAATATAACTTCACACTATGTATTAAAATTTGCTTTCATATTAACATCACACTCATGAAGATCATCGTCAACATATTGACCCGTTAAACAAAACCAGTTTTTACTTCCTGTTCCTCATTTGAGATATCAACCTGTATACCCCAAAAATAATCAATATTAACTGTAATTTTAACAGACATACCTACATTTAAATGATTTAACGTGATTTAATGACAAGAAAAACAATGTTAATTGTTTACTTAACCGTGAATAATGCAATGATAAATTAATGTATTTTTAATAAGCATCTTCCTAATAAGTATCTTCATATTACAAAAATAACCAAATTACCAAGACAATGAAAATGTATTCCACATGTATTTTAAATTCTATTGGAATGGATACATGTGAACATTTAAAACATTGTTTCTGCAAAGTTTTTGCAAACAAACAGATAAGACAGAGTTTCAGGTCGTCAAAATACATGCTAATTAAGTGTTGAATATTATAAGCGTAGGAAAGTTAAGAAATGAATTAGGTATTTTTATATAGAAGGTACAGCTCTCACTTGGTTTTTTGTTATACGCTTAAAACAAAAGCATACAATTTAAAAAAGTACCTAAGCATGCATAGATACTAATAATTATTACTTGCTAAATACATTTGCATAAAAAACAATTTGATAATCGTATTGTGGAGGACGGGGTCATAAATGTGTACGTCTTGATTACAATGTATATGACAAAATAGTAGGAACTTCCGAGCACTGGTTCCAGAGGACTCTTAGCCCAAGAATAGTGACGTGTGGAAAGTGACACGGTGTTTGCCCGGACCTTAATAGGAAATCAGACGACAGACACAACAATGATAATTTCAGATAACCCTTAAACATTTTTAGATTAAGAAAGTGCGTGTCCAAATAAACAGTTATATAATATAAAATGTTATTATATAACATAATCCGTTCCCTATATAATTAAACAGCTATCATAGAAAATGTCACTATAATTTATATATTTTATGCTCGGTTTTAGCTTATCATTTCAATACGAAGTGGGATAGCCGAGGGGACAATATTTCGGGGATAACTGTTAGGTACATAACGTATACTTTAGTACTTTAAGGTGGGTTTCCACTACATACGTGTACGTTTACGTGCATATATTGACCGAATACGTTCGCTATGAACGGTCTCACAAACGTTTCCCATCGGTTGATCGGTTATGGATTGGTAACATATTAGTTACCTCGTATATTCTTATGTTATCAATATTGTTATCAATATAGAGCCGTGTACACGTGAAAAGTTGAACTGGATCCAACTTCACGGTATCATAGTCAAGCCTGTGGTAAGAACGTATAACACCCTGGTATACCAAAAGCTTACCGTGTATACCAACCAATCACAGTACCTAAAGTATTTTGATGCACGTACACGTACACGTATTTAGTGGAAACCCACCTTTATACGACGAATGCCCAGTCATTTAAATTTTGTTTTTAAATTGATCTATGTTTTGATTAAAAATATAATATAAAAATTTAAGAGGACTCCAAACCCGCATTTGTTGTCCCCGTCTTACGAATGTACAACGTAGCAAAAACTGTTTCTGCAGGACAACTTTATTCCCTTTGCATTTATTGTAGAATTACCAAAATTCCCCAACCTTATAATCCTATAACCTTAAAAAGTACCCCATGTAGGAGAGAAAACATTCTTAAAGATATTTTCTCTCTTCCACAAAAAATAATGCGACCTCATACAGTGTTAATATAGCCATGGCCTATCTATATCTTTATTATCTATGAAAAAAACTTAAGGTTCTCAAACTGATAACTTACTTTAAATGTATTTATGTTATCCAAATAATAAAAAAAATACTACGACACAGATAAAGTTCTTACTCGTTCTTACCTATGCATTGTAGAATTTTAGTAATACTACTATTAATATCTTAGATCTAAAGATAATTCGATAAAAAATAAAATAAATACAGAGGGAGTAAAATTGCCCCACGCAAATCAGTTTTTGCATTTTTTGATATGTTTTACATTTGTAAGACGGAGAGAACATGTCATGCGGGTGTGACGTCCTCTTAAATTTTCATATTATGTTTTTAATCAAAAGTTCTCTTAACATTATAAATTAAAAATTCCATATTATTACTTATTAGTCTATTATTAGATTGCTATCTCTAAAATCATACAATAAAAAGATACCTAGTTGATTGAGGTATAACGAATTACGATTTGAGGTTATCATCATAATGTATAGATTTTTAGTTATGAAAATTAAAATGTATTGTAGGTATCAGTGGCGTAGACATGATTTCTAAAAGGGGCGGGGGGTCAAAAAAAGAAACTGACATAAGCTAAACAGGAGGAAAACATTGGAAAATCCTCACCCTCTCAAAACCTTTTACGAAGGTACCTAGTAAAATATTTAACAATAAGGAACAATGAACATAATTTGAATTTATTCAAAATTCACATCAAACCCAATATAGAAGATTATCCACTTCAATACTTCTTTATGGAGTATAAAGTCAAAATTTCTGTTTTACAAAATGCTACATCATTAAATGTATAATTAATAAAATAAATAATAATAAAACTAACATATAAATAACAAATCTAGTTTTTTCTTTTTTTTTTTTTGCTAGTTCGTCTAAAACTTCTTCTGTAATAGTAATATGTCTCTATAAATAATAAGATAAGCTATAATAAAGTATAATCATAGCGTCATCGACCATTTCGATCAAATAAATATTACTTTGCTATAAATAAACGAAAGTAAAATTATTATGATATTGACAAAATTGTCAAAACTCAATAGCTCGATAGATCATATTATTACAAAATATTACATACCACATCATAATGTAAGCAAAAACAATAAATATTAAAAATCCAATGGCGGGGGGGGGTCTGGTCCCCCACATCACCCCCTTGTCTGCGCCACTGGTAGGTATTACCTAGTCTACACTATTATAGTACTCGACAGTACTACACTTTACAGTTTACGTCGATACTATAGAAGTAGGTATAATAGTAGAACTAAATAAATTGGCATTACTTATACGTAATTCAGCGACGTCGTCGTGCTGTCAGACGATGAAATCGTGGTAACTTAGTACATATACAGTATGCACATTACACATATAATACTTAAAATACGAGCAAAAACCGGTCTCTTGACCATTTATGGATGGATGCATACCATTTCGCAGTGGCCGCCAAGAGAAACAACAGTTATAGTTGAATAGCACAACAAGCACTACAGCAAACTATATAATATCATAATAGGAACAGAAAGATACTCATTAGTAATTATTACTCAATGATGTACAGTTTGATCTAGCATGTCATAGTGCACGTAGCTCGAGACGTAGCTTTTCTTTATAGCTCCAACGAATGTCGCGTGCACAAAATATGTATAATTTACATATTTTACCGACTAGGTAATTGATTGATTTATAGTTCATTACACAGCCGTAAAACCATTTTAAAGGGTTTTTAAGAATTCTTTGGTAGTGTAGTACCATTAGACATTAGTACCAATGATTGTATAATATAATATACAATTATAAAATCAACTTTTCCAGTTACCTATTTAATCATTTTATAATACAACTTCATAAAAACAAATAAGATATATAGGTACTATAGGTATACCTACCAAAGAATATAAAATGTTAGTATAACACCTACCAGCCAAGTGCTAGAAATGAACTTAATAACACCGACGCTATTATAAAAACTACTTTGCACTTCAGAGACAATTATTTCAGTTCTAAAAAATTTCAAATGTAATTCTTTAAATATTCTAGTTTCAGTTTTATCAAATACCTAATAAATAATTACCGGTAGTCGTAGTTTTTGAGTAGATAAAAGTTATCATATAGGTACACTTTAACATTGAAAAAATATCACTCATTTTAAGAAATTAATATCATAATATAATATTAGGTTGTATTAACATTGTTGGTGAATTATTTAAAAATGTTAAGTTATATTGCAGTAAATGTATAAGAAAATAAACCTTATATAGCTAAAAATGTTATAGATATAGTAACTATACTATATGTATAGTAGGTACCTATATACTATATTGTCCTGTTTTTTAGACTACCTGACATACCTAATGGTTATTATCTGAATTATATTTAAACAGGTATTAAAAAATATACATGTATTGGATATCTGGTATAATAATATATATATAATTATAAGCACATACCTACCGCCAACCTAAATTTAAAAAAAGTAACATATATGAGTTTAAAATCGGAAAATGTTTTGATATTTATCTAGTAAATATAATCGAAACAAGATTAGGTATCCCTTTAGTTTTTACCTAGGTATTTAAAAATATCATAGGTAATCATTTAAACTTTGCTTATTGTTACTTACTTTAAAACGCTTTGAAAGTACACAATATAAGTTTTACGTGAGTATGTAAAGCTACTTTCTAATAAAGTTTTAATTAAAAAAAAAAAAGTAGGTAGGTAATATTATGAGTTAGAACAATAAAAAAATCAACTTGAAAGTACTTGAATGTATTATAAGTATATAAAAAAAAACGACAAATAAAATAGTTGGGTAATGCCCACGCGGGCGGGTGTTTTTGTATTTTTTCCAGTACATATTTTTATTTGTCCTTGTATTCGAAAGCACTTATTTACTGATTATGTAACATGGTTTGAAATTGTATGGAATAAATAGTTTCTTCTACAAAAACGGTACCTAAAGATTTTTCTAAAATTGGTTGCTATTTTTCAACAACTATTTTAAGTTTTTGATAATTTCCAATCAAATGAGTTTTACTGCATAAAACTAAACCGTATCCGAATAGTATAATAATAATATAGGCTGCGTTAAGACGCCGTGCTGTTCTTTCATTGTTTGGATGCCATAACTTACCATTCTTAGTTTAAAAAAAAATTATTTTCAAAAAGAAATCTCACTTACACTTGCCAGTAAGACCTTTATACTACTCCCTGGTTCCGCCCTGAGTCAAGAAATAAGCGAGAACAACTTGTATTATGCAGCTAGTGACCTGTTTTAATCAACTGAAGACAAGTCAATATTAAATTTTTGTTTATACAAAATTATAGCTATTCATAAACCAATATAGATAGGTTCTTGAGGCCCGCTCATCATACTCAAACAATTAAGCCGGGTTCACACTACACCGTGACGTGAAAATAATTACCAAACGATACTGCATAGTTGAATATATTCAACTTTTGACCGTGTGGTAACATTTATGTGCGGAAAAGTGATAACTAAAATACAATTATATTATATTATCGTCAGGTACAATATTGAATATTCATATCATTGGTAATGTATTTTGGTATAAACATAAAAATACGGTAAAAATACGAAATCACACGACATGGTACCACGTGTAGTGTGAAAGCGGCTCTATATAATTTGTAGATAAGTGGATACAAGTAAATTTTAAAATTATTATTTTTAGAATATTATTTACTGGATAATTGGATACAAGCGAATTTTATAAAATATTTGTGTTCATATGAATGAAACGTAGGTACATCGTGTGTTAGAGGAACTCTATGGTTTAACCTTAAGGGGATTCGATACCGTGATTTTCTGTTTTCGTCTAACATATGCGTGAAATAGTATTTTAGACGTATTTTTTGCCAAACTAACCAATTAATCTAATGAAGCGATAATAATTATGAAAACAGATTTGAATTCGTCATCAAGACTACTTGAAATCGACTTTCCCACATTTTTGATTTTAGCTCTTCCAAAAATTGAAATACAAAAATGTTCAAATAATCTTTTTTTATATGACTTTTTCTAGAATTTAGGAGATAATATCAAAAATGTGGGAAAGTCGATTTCAAGTAGACTTGATGACGAATTCAAATCTGTTTTCATAATATTCTTATCGCTTCATTAGATCAATTGGTATGTTTGGCAAAAAACACGTCTAAAATACTATGTCACGCGTGTGTTAGACGAAAACAGAAAATCATGGTATGGAATCCCCTTAACGGTAACACGAACTATTTTGGCTAAATGACAGTGCATTGTTTGGGGTTGTAGATATACCTACTGAGCGGAATGTATTGGTTTTGCTCAGGATTTTAATGATTTTTTTAAAAAAATTGTTTTCCTTTTATCACATTCCGGAGTAGTAAAAATGTTAAAATTCTCAACTTTGAGGTGGGTATCAGGTAGACAATTGGCTTTAGTTGGTACATTGGCGAAAAGTAAAATCTAGTAAAATAAGTAAAATCTCCAATACTTTTCAAAATACCGAGGTAAAACAAAAATTAAATTTATGAAAAACGGGAATTTTCACGTAGGTACCTAATATCAATTATTGAATAAAATAAATTTTGTTTTCTTTGGTTTTAACCGAGGTTTTAACTAAAATTAAATTAATTTTCACTGATTATTAATAGTTACTAGACATGTAAAATTTAAAAAATGTTGATTATTTGTGCTAGGTATTTAGGTATTTAAATTTTTTTTACACTTTACAGTTTAATACAAGGTTATTCATAATTTGTGAATTATTTGTATCCAATTAAAAAATATCAGAAATACATACCTATAGTCATTATACTTTTTTTTATAAACGTTGAAAGCTCAAATTATTACGAAAAAATTCATCAAAATCTGCTAATTATTTTGTAGTTAAAATTTGCCATTTTAATTCACGAACACCACCGTTCAAAGGAAAATCGGTAATGACTCCTATATGGGTAATTTAATAACAATATAATATATGATATACATTTATTACTAATGTTGTAAACATACAATATAATTTATACCCGTATTATAATAATTAAATATTAATAATATACTATAATGCAGCCATGTAGGTAATAAATGCAATGGTTTAAAATAAAATATAAAATATTAATTCAACTTACTTTATTACCAAACCCAGTACCTAATACTCAATAGTAAAATAAAAATAAATTACTATAGATAGGTCGTAGCCCAACTCGTAGGTAATAACAATATAAATACTAAAATACCTATATCATGAAAAATACTTAAATAGGCTGACAACCCGTCTCATCTTAGAATCGTTTTCTGTATGCAATAATTTATCATTGAATTTTAATTTAACACATCCATTACAGTGACCTACTCAATGACAAGTTACACTCGACACCTAATATCGCCTAATATACAGCACGTACAGCAAAGCGGCTACCTACAACCTACTTGCCCAATGTTGAAATCGAATAAAAGACGTTAAAATACATATTATATCAAATAAATTATACTCTTTTTATCTGGGCGTCGTAGTAAGATAAATTTTACTAAAATTGGAACGGATTATGAATTGACATATAGATTCTAAGACATGGTAGGTTTTTAAAGATGCGCCTATTATAATAGAATTCACGAGGAATTCAAGGTTTAAAACCTCGTTTAAAACTATTAAAGCATTGATTTCTTTTGCGAATTTTTTTTACGTAGGTACCTATTTGTATAATATTTAAATGTGGTGTACCTAGTATGTAAATAATACACGTACTTATATGTATATTAGTGTACATTCAGGAAACACACTCCTATTATAACTTTTATTTTTACCTTTAATGATTATGGAAATCAAAGTCTAAACAGATTATTAGGATCAATGATAGTATAAAAAAACAACATTAATTAATACAAACGGTTACTTACCTATTACTTATTACATATTATTATTATACCTAAGTACTTAATAATTAGTTATTTATCGGTTTTGCAAAATTCAACGAATTGTATCCATTAAAACGACAAGATAAGTATTAAAAGTGCTGATTTCAATATTGCCTTGGTTATATCATCGTTATAATAGAATATGCAAATCTCCTTCATTAGCTTATATCTAACTGATAATTTTAATATTAAACGTAATAAAAGTTTTGCTTTTATTTTAAATGTTATTGATATTAATATTTCAAATAGTACGTACGTATCCCAAATTCCCAAGAAAGAGAAACACAGAGTTAATTTTTTTCATTAAGGTACAAATTTATAAAATATATTTTATAATAGGTATTTATAGACGTAGGTAGATTTTATACTTATATTATATACATTTGAGAATTATTATAGACATCTTTGATGTATGTAAAATATTAAGTATAAAATATAAATTAGGAAACTGGTTGAAAGCACAGTTACCTTCCCTATAAAGTTGTAGGTTTGTGGAAATTTGATTTGACAAGTCTAATGAGTTTCAATCGTCGTTTACATTTTTACGGCGTGTTAAATCCTTGTTAAATGTTTTGATATCTCAAAAGGTTTCAAACAAGTTTTAAACATTATGTTTATATTGTGTTTAAGTGGAGATATTTCTCATAGTCGACTAGTAGCTATTCTTGAGCATTTATAATATAGTATTAAATTGTATTTAATTATTTTTAAGTCCTGGCCAATGGCAATACCTCCGTACTTTAGCAATTATAGGTACCTAAATATTAATCCAGTCAAAACATAATACCAAATCAGAATGAAAAATGTTTGTAAAATGTGTGTAGGTACGAGTATTATAATAGATCAGTACTATAGTAATAGTTTTTACTGGAACTCATTAATGAATTATAAATTAATATAAATAGTGGTGGATCGGGTGGTGGATATTTCATACCAAAACAGGTATAGATTTTAAGTTTCAACACAAATTATTTAGGAATATTCTAACTGTGTGATTAAAATAATAGTTATTGACTAATGATTACTACCCAACTACTGTGACTAGGTACCAATTGATAGATTGTAAATAACCGTAAATAACTATCTACATTGACTATATTGTTCGTATTACTGTGTTCTGTGATCATTTATTAATTATTCGTGTTACTGAGAAGTTATTAAATTATATCCATCATAATATTATAAACCAGCTACAAAGTGCCTATTTATTGGTTCCTGGTTTATTGTTTAAAAACTGCCTACCTAATACCTATACCAATTAAACCTCGAATTAAACCATTAGGGCCAAGCTTAAACCGTATAGTAGAGATGTTGTCCGAGTAATATTATACACGTAACACATGTATCGATGTGACTAAAAATATCGAATGTGGCGAGTGGGTGGAATTCGTAAACATTTGTCGTTTTATGGATATGTTACGACGAAGTGTTATACCTAGTAGTATAATAATAAACGAAACGGAATCGACAAACAAAAATAAAACCCGTATAAATCGCGTGACGTAAAAAAAAGATAGGCACTAAGGATAAATAGAGCGACGGTCGCAGGGGCCAGGGAACCGTAATAGTATGATCATTATTATAATAACAGTGCCATATACGTACCGGTGAATTATGTACGATCATTCCTATTACGTAGGTATTATTATGTGGTTCTCGAGTTGTTGTTCTGCGGTGTAACGTCCGCGGAAAAGGAAAGAGAAAAGAAAAATCGATATTCGATGGAACTATATGGACAGTGACGGTGGATCGAAATCATTACAATACTACACATGGTACCTAGCTTCTCTTAGGATTGATAAAACATAAAAATATAATGTGACATACGAAACTATAGACGGTTATTGTTCACAGTCTGGATTACTCTCGTGACATATTAATTCATTCGTCTATTCGGGGTAAATACATTTTATGTAATAATATTATCCAGCATCGTCCAGAGCGCGTATACACTTTGAAGCTATTGTGCTTATTATTTTAATGTGTATAATATTATCATCCAAAACACCCCCTGCGTATGTGCCTGAATATTATATTATAATATTAAATTAATATTCATGTACCTAATATTAGGTGTATCGATTTGAGGTTGTGCGTCCGGACAAGAGATTTTTGGTTTCCAGCCACACTGGCAGATCATAAACGATAAACCGTAAACGGCAGTACGGCACTCACGCGATGATTCGCAAACCTATTATAATGATAATATGTCTATCGTTTAAATTGTATATTATCGTGGGGCATAGATTGGCGACGGATTCATCTTTACAACGAATAACGATAACGACTATAATAATAGCAATATAATTATAATTCGCCCATACCATTACTGCTGTTATTATTATTATTATTTATTAGTTATTACCTTCAGGTCCATGACGATCTGCTGGAACAATCCGCCGAGGGCATTGCAATCTTTGCCGACCCCGTTACCTTCCATGGTGTGAGCGGTAATACACGCACACGCACACACACACTAACGGTCTCTCACACAATCTAACTCAAAAAACACAAACGCACGCAGCACACACGTTCAATAACGATAAACTATAATATAATATTATTACAATATTATTTATCCCGTTTGGGCAAGTCTCTTCTATTCGAGGTCGAAAACTACCACGACGATAACCCGGTGGACGCGATCGTCGATCATCGCGTGCGAGTGCATATAATCGTGTTCTCGTCACTGAAAAAAAAATTCAAAAACCTTACAGGAAGGTACCACGGGCACCACGAACGGTTTTCTCGTTTTCTTTCTTACTTTCCGTCCGGGTGGCAAAAAATAATAAATCGAAACTAAACCGTTTTCACTTCTTTTATCTTGGAAATGTGTACGAAAGGCGCACGACGAAAACCTACGCACAACCGACGCCAACGAACACTGAGGACGGAATCGACATCGCGGTCGCCGCCGCCGTGGTGTACTTGGGTTGGTGTTTGTTCGTGTGTTTCTGTGCGTGTGTGTGTTTGCGTGCGCGCGCCTGTGAATGTGTATAAACAAAACGGCACCGCACCACAGTCCATAGAACAGGGTCGATCAACTCGCACGCCATCTACTTGGAAGCGGTACGCCCCCCGCCCCCACCTAAACGGCAATGTCGATCATCGTTGTCACACTGGTCGCGGCTCGCGTTGTTCGCAAAATCTCAGTACTCAATAGTCAGTATCTCACATTCTCTGGACTCGACTTATTAGTTATTGAGTTGAATGAGTTTTGAGATTCTCGTTTCTCACTACAGCGGATTATTAACAATAATAATAACTCGCAGAATGGTTTGTTTTCCATGCACTGAACTATAAACAGAACAATCGTACATATTTTCATTGTTTACCCGTACAGCTGATATCGGGCTGTATATCAGTGTAAACTGTAAATATTAAATAGTGTAAAATACCTATGCGTAAGACTATACTAAATACTTATTTTCATAAAATATAAATTTTCGTGATCGATACCATGATAATATTACATAAAATATAATATATCAAGGCTCTACGAATCATTATGATGAATGATTTTAGCCTTTAAGGAAACCGTTTTATTTTTACTGTTCTGTAACAATAAACAAAAATGATGTTTTCGTGCACCTCTCACACTGTCGTATTTTATTTAATATTTATTTTTTTAAAGTTTTATCATCATACCGATACCAACTATATAGTGAGTGTCGGCTATAATAATTTTAGTGACATACTGTGTACAGGTAACAAGTACAATATTATGAGTTGTCCTCATATTTATTACTTTGTTCCGCTACGAATTCATGATTAAAATTATTTTTGAAACATTATCGATTTTAACGTACTGTTCTACACTTCTTTTCTTCTAATATAATACTATAGACTATCCCTAGTTACTATTATAATTTATAAATTATAAAACTATTATATTATTAATTCAAACGCTCGGCCCGCAATTGCCTTAGGATGTCTTGCCTCCAAAACTCCCAAAGTCCTAACAGACCAACCATAGAGAATAGAGCACTAATCGTAACAGTTTTATTATACATTGTGCCATTGTGGCGTGTTTATTGCATACATAATATACATCAGCTATATATTACTATTATTTATGATTTATTATTGTTATTATTATTATTTTGCGCTGTAAGTGATAAATGATAATGACTGATAAGAAATAATATCAAAACAAATATTTAAATTTTTAAGAACTGTGGTCTATACTATTAAATAAACAATCGAATTGACGTTTTTTTACACAGAAACCGAATACTGGTGCGAGAAATAAGAGATAGATCGTTTTAAATACATATCCACTTTTCAATGTCCATACTTGAGGTAGGGCTGTAGAAGGTCATTTTTAGGTCTTCTAGGAATGTCAAATTCTGCAGACCGTGACCAATGGTGTTGTCACTACAACAATTGCTGTGGATTTTGGAGAAAGTGAACAGTGTCCTTAGCACAGTTGTCCTGAACTAGTCATGTCATTTTTACGTGGATCCACAAATTATGTTTGGTGTACTACAAGTGTGCTTGGAAAAGGTGCAACTGGTGCGGTCTACCAAGGTGTCAATAAACACAACGGTGAACCAGTGGCTGTCAAAACTTTTAATCAATTAAGCCACATGCGGCCATTCGATGTCCAAATGCGCGAGTTTGAGGTGCTAGAGAAGGTTAAACATGAAAATATAGTAAAGCTGTTAGCCATTGAAGAAGAACATGAAAGTCGTGGAAAAGTTAGTGATTGCTTTTCATATTTTGATGTTATATTAAATTACTAAAGTTTATTTTGTTATAGGTCATTGTTATGGAGCTATGTACAGGAGGGAGTTTATTTACAATACTAGATGATCCAGAAAACACATATGGCTTACAGGAAGATGAGTTTTTATTAGTCTTAGAACATCTTACGGCCGGTATGAAACATTTACGTGACAATAATTTGGTACATAGAGATTTAAAGCCTGGTAATATCATGAAGTTTCTGAGTGATGATGGTCTGCCTATTTATAAATTGACTGATTTTGGAGCTGCAAGGGAATTACGTGAAGATCAAGAGTTCATGTCGTTGTATGGAACTGAGGAATATCTCCATCCACATATGTATGGAACTCAACATATTTTGTGTTTATTTTAAGTTATTTGCAAATATATTTTTTTTTCAGGTATGAGAGGGCTGTTTTACGTAAACCAGTTGCAAAGACATTTGGAGCTACCGTTGATTTATGGTCGATTGGTGTTACTTTGTACCATGTAGCTACTGGGAATTTACCATTTAGACCATATGGTGGGAGACGAAACAAAGAGACTATGCATTATATAACAACTGAGAAGGCATCTGGAGTTTTATCAGGGGTACAAACATCTGAAAAAGGTTCAATAACATGGAGTAGAGATTTACCAAAGAACTGTCAATTAAGTGACGGCTGTAAAAAGCTTATTACACCGATTTTGGCCGGTCTCTTAGAATTAGAATCTCAACGAATATGGAGTTTTGAAAAGTTCTTTGCTGAAGTTACTAAAACATTAGATAGAAAGCTACTACATATTTTTCATACCAATCGTGTTCAAAATATACGTGTATATTTGCATCCTGATGAAACATACGAAAGACTTCAGTGTTTAATTCAAGATCAAACTGAAATATCTCCTGCCAATCAAATACTTTTATACAAATCTACATACCTTCTAACTGAAGTAGGATTAGATCTTCCTGGTAGGTCTTATAAGCCAACTGAAATGCATAAGCCTATTTTGCTGTTTAGTAAAGAAAACAATAATGTTACTTTGGTAGCTGATGGCGATGTACCTAATTTCCCAAAATTTCCAGATATGTCTCTACCAAAACTAACATCTGTAGACAGTGATGCAGGACTTGCTAAAACTGCATGTAGTGTAGGACATGTTTGTAAAAAGCGTGTTGAAAAATTGTCACAAAACAGTCAACTAATCAATAAATGTGTACAAGTATTTACAAAAATTGTAACGGAAAAACTGAAATCTGTATTGAGTAAGAGTGACCATTTACAAAGTGTGTTTAAATGTACAAAATATCTTGTAGAGATTTCTGTACGAGGACACAAAAGTGTTAATAACATGATTGGAATCAAGAATATATCTACTGAATTGAAAGATGAGTTAGAAAAATTAAGTGATGAGTTAAACAATAGCTTAAGTTTGGCAATACAACAGTTACATCAGCGGTACGTCAAAGAAAGGACATTAACTAGAGAATGGCAATCAGCAACTAGATCATTTAAATGTCCAAATAAAAATAGGGCTCCTGCAAGAATAAAAACGCTAGTGGAAAGATTAAGGGATTCATGGCAACATTTGCTAAGAGATCGTGCTACACGTAGTCTAACATATAATGATGAACAATTCCACGTATTAGAAATAATTAAGGTATGTCATGGTAATTACTAATTTGAATTTAAGAATTAAGATTTTAAATTACTTGATTTTCTTCCTTAAATAGTTAATCGACTTCATTTTAAAAAAGATATCCTTTCAATTATATAAGTTTATTTAATTTGAAAAAATCATTTATTTATTTTGTTATATGATTTTCTAGATCACAGAGACCAGTCGTAGAGCTCGAACATTGCTAGATACAGATGTTCAGCCTGTAGTCATGCAGTTGGCTGATTGTATGGCAGATTGGTACAAAATGGCACAGACTGTTTACCTGCAGGCACAAATTTTGGACAAGGATTTTGATACATTTGAGCATCGCCTGCTTGGATTCATTGAGCGTGCAAATGATACAGACGCATCATTTCATGATGGTCTCGTAAATGTTGCTAAAGTAAAATTTACATCCAGTGGTGCCAAACATGCTGGTCGTATTAGTGCTCAAGATATTCAAGCATTGAGGGCCAGTTTACGAGGTCTACGTGATATTGATGACCTTGTATCTGATATTAAGGGAAAAAATGAAATGCTCAAACATATAACTGAGCCTAGTAAATTATGCGACTGACTTATTGTTTTTGAATAGTGAATATTAAGTATATTGTAAATAACTTATTTATACAATGTTTTTAAATTTAAAAAATATTTTTTGTCTAATCCAATTAATAAAATCATAATTGATAATATTGAAAACAGCTAATATATTCTATTTTCATGTATATAATAAAAAAAAAAATATTAACTAAATCACATCCCACGTCTTACAGGTTTAGGATGCACTTTAAGTTTGACTGGTTTGCATAAATCAACAATACATGGCTGTGTTGGAGGTAATACATGTGCCAGAGCTCCTTCTGTTTCGGTCAGATCAAATGCTAAGCTCAGCTCAACAAAACATGCTTCTGACCATTCAGAGCGGTGTGATATCAATGCATTAGTATCAAGTAGATAATATGATTCTAAAAAAAAAAAACATTTAATATAATATTATGACAAATACTACTACAGGAATTTGTTTATTTATTTTAGACTAATTTTAGAGCAAGTTATGAGTATTTTAAAATTGTAAATTTCAATTATTATACTATTAAATTTTTTATTAGACTAAATATTGATGGTGTGAACACATTTATAAAATCAGATTAGATTTTATATCAAGTCATGAAAAGTATACTTGTTTTGTTGAATCAAATCTCATACTTAATGTAATTTAATTTTTAAGATTATTAATTGTAATTACAATAGGTGGAATCATTTATTATAAATACTTTAGATCGCTCACTAGCCCGTATTTACGCGATGCAAAATATTGACGAAAAATGGATGTGGGTGTTATGGAGCGCTGTCGTCGCCCATAAGAAACTATATTTATAATCAATGGTAGAATATACAATATAAATTCTATTGAATTTCACTTACCATTACTCAGATTTACCAGACGCAAGTGATTTCTTGGTGGCATGATTAAATGCGTTTGTTGATCAGGATATTTAATTTTTAAGCGCAATAAAGATAATGAATCTGTTTGTAAACTATATAACTCTGCATTTAATGGGATAGGAAGGATTAAACCTGCTGATAACTTATGGGTAGTATCTGGTCCACCCTGTGGACGATTAATAACAACCTTACACATTTTGATCTAAAATAAAATAAAATAATTTATAAACGTATATTGTCAGATAATTTATTATTATCTTATTATGTATAGGTTCTCACGTTGGTGTTTGGTTTTGGTGGTGGAGTAGGTTCAGAGTTTTGTAATATGGGTAAAAGTAATTTAGCCACAATTCCTGGTTTTGATTCTTCTAATTGAGATAATTCTTTAAAGACCACAGAAGTGAATGCCTCGAGTTGTAGATCATGTTCACTAATATATCTAAAGATTGATTAAAATATAGTATTATTTTTTGACAATATTAAGTTATTCATAAAGATAAGTTATTACTAGTGCTCGGATTTTAAAGCACAATTTTTAACAAAAAAACGCATATTTAATTTAAAAAAAAAAACAAAAAAAGCATGACCAATACCTAACCTAAACTAGGTATTTTATTGAATAAAAAAAAAAAAATTAAAAATGAATTTAATTTAAAAAAAAAGTAACTGTATTTTGCTAGATTTGCAACTGAAACAATAATAATCCAATAACTATTCAGTCTGTTTCGAGGATTTTCCATTTCTAATTAATTAAATTAAAACTTTTTTATATTATTAAAGCTCGGATTTTTATGCAAATGCATATTCTTCTACATTTGACTTAAAATAATTATGATTAAATATCTTGACGTTTTGTAATACGTAGATTCTGCTATACATTTTTTTTTTGCATATTTGAATGAAAATGCATATTAATAGCATATTTCTGTATAATTGCATAAAAGTTGCATTTTTTGTTAATAGTTGATAACATTTTTTTTTTTATACGAAAATCGTCGACTTTCGAATTTGAAAATATAAAAAGACATTTTGTAACTTCATGTTGGTACTCGTTCCAAAATTAATATTACATTTTTGTTATTATTTTGTTAATTTTGTATTTATTTTATTTTTAAGAATTGATATTTAAATCGTATTTGTTTCACGTAATATATTTTTTAACACGTTGACTGCGTACGTCTTTTTGCAGTTTTCACCCAGTGTGTATGATTAAAGAAAAAACAAAATAAATAAAACAAAAAAAATAAAGAAACTGCTTATAACGACATATGTATACATATTTAAAAACATATTATGCGTTTAATCCACGCTAAATAATAATAAAATAACATTTAGCCATGCATAGGGAATATTAAACCATTTATTTTAAATGTAAATTCAAACGCGTTGCTGAATGATCTTCATGATGCTAAATGGTGTCAGTACGCATTTTACGTGTTTTAATTGTTTTAAGATGTTCAGTTTATTTTAACACACAAAAAGAATTTTTTGCATATTTTTGAATTTTTGCATAAAAATCTGGGTCCTATTTATTACTATAGCATAATAAACATATGTAAAATGCCACAGCTGCAATAATTGCAAAAAAAGCAAAACGGTTTATTTTGTATCAGAATGACATGAAACGAATTTATGTATAAAAATTACATTTTTATCTTATATAACAAAAAAGAAGCATATTATGCTTTAAAATCTGACTAGTTATTACCTATCAGCGTCCTTGACAACAAAGACAATTTATAATTTTTTTTATTAAAAATTGCATTAAAGTAATATTGTATATTATGTTACTACTTCAAAATTCATATTACTGATATAAGTAATATAAATTATAAATAACTAGAATTTATATTTTTTATGAAATAATTTTACATATATTATGTGATAATGTTGGATTTTAGAATAATAACAACTATTTAGATATTTTTTCCTCAAGACAACTTTACCTTAAATCTAAAAGAATGTACTCCACTAATTTTAAATAATAATGTAGTGCTCCACGTGAATATGACAAATTCAATAAAAAATAAAACAGTTTGTATTTCGCCGCATCAGTTGCATCTTATTGCGAACAGTGTGATTAGAATAGAAATTGGCGGACTTGCCGGATTCACATAGGCTACGGTGTAACCCTTACCAAATTTAAACTTAATAAAATACCTGGGAATACCAACATTAAAAGACTCACCTGGAAAGATCATACAAACAGTAAAAGAAAACAATGCAACACACCTTTTACTACAACATTTGTTTTCTATGTACAATCCTTAAGTTTAAATGTAGCTCCGAAAACAAAATACTTATCTATAAAGCTATTGTAACTCCTATCTGGTGATATGGCATGCAAATCTGGGCCTAACCAAAATCATCAACTATTCATCCACTGGAAGCATTTCAGGCAATTATTAGTCTGTGACTAATTATTGTCTGTCTTAAACATAAATTTACACAATGACTTACATATCCCTACACATAAAAAACTAGCCCACCATTATAACCGTAATCACAACGGACTTACAAGTCACAAAAATCCTCTTATCTCCAAATGTCCACTCTAACATCCCAAAAAATCATACTAGTAGGCTAAAAAAGAAACTGGCTAAGTGACGTTTTAACAAAATACATATTACTTTTCACTCATAATTATAATAAAAATAAACTATTATAATATGCTTTAGAGGTACTACCAATGGGTTTGTCTCCTCTCTCTCTCGTGTTTTCATGTATATTTGTATTTTTATTTTGTCATTCATATAATTTACTTATTGTTATACTGTTATTATAGAATTTAAATATTCTTTTAAATAAAAAAAAATATTTTTTTATTATCTACTTACTTAATTGTGTCTTCTAACTGAGTTAAAAAATAATGACTTAGTGCTCTGGCCGATTGGTTTGTAGCATTAACAATATATACGAGGAGCAGTGCTATAACCTTTAATTTGAATTGTTTTATGCTAGCTAATTCTTGAACACTCAAGCCAACAAATAAGTACTGCATTCTGAAACATCAAACGATTAAACATATTGATAAGATTAATTAATTTAGATTTACATACTTTAAAGTATTCTGTAACAACTGTGAAATATTTGTGCGCACATTATTTGCTTGATGAGTAGAAACAGCATTTGAATAAAATGTTTTATTATTATTATTCAACACTTTATTCAATAACAGTTGACTATGCATATATAATGCACTAAGCTCTGCTGTACCATTAACAGACTGATCAAGTTGAGCCAGTCTTATAAGATTATGATAGAAGGTTTCCAGCAAACTAATTTTCACTTTTGTGCTACCTTTGACTGCAGATACTTGATTGATTAGTGATTCAAGAAGTTCAAGAGATTTAGGCGAGTCTGACTCAGTTGATCTTAATTCAACTTGGCTTATTGATAAACGTCCACCTAGCTAAAAATATAAACATATATTTTTAAATTTTTGTTATTTATTAGAAGATTAGCTAAACATTTAATAAAACCATGATGTTTCCAAATATTAATTTTAATTTTTAAGCATATTACTATATTTTTTAATAGTTTAATGATATGTTAATCCCAACATGTGTATTGTATGTCATTAATGATACGTACTTAAAATAGATGGTGTTTATGTATTAGGGTCTAGTGATGTTTGTATATTAATATTATTTTGTCTACGGCTATGTCATTGTGGAATTTAGATTTATGTGCATTTAATTGGAAAGCATGGTACATCAATACATTAGTTTTGTGTATTAATTAATCTATAGTATTACATTTAAAAAAAATACATTAAAGAATTAGGTTTACATAGTCTAATACCCAAATTCTGATACTCTGGACTTACTTCCACTCAATTTGACTAGCAGTAAAAAATAAGTGTTGCATAAAAAAGAAACATTGAAACTATTCGTAGTAAAGAAACCAAATTTAAACATGATAAATAAGACAATATTTTCAGTGTCACATTTTTATTTTGTTGATTTCATTAATGAGAAAAAAAAAAAAAAAAAAAAATGGTAAGACAGAAAATATTGTTTTCTGTATCATGAATAAATTTGGCTTCTAATTATAAATATAGCCTGAATGGTTATTTATCACAAAAGATGTATGGGTATGTGGTGTACTCTTAACAGTTACTAAAGAAATTAAATCATAGTTATTAAAATTTAAAATATTTTCTTACTTGCAAAGATGGAACTAAATGAGGCATAATATCTCTTAAGTAGCTATAATGTTTAATGGTTTTGTCCTCTAGTAAAGATATAATAGAATTACACTTGGATGCCGCATTAAATACTAAAATCAATACACTTACATCTATTTTATTTGTCAAAGAAAAATTATATTATTTGTTTGATCAATAAAAAAAAAATCTAAAGCAATAAATGACATAATGACGTATAAATATTTAAGGATACACGATGGTTCTTCAACATTAGGTTCAGGTGTTTCAAACATAGGATGAATGGCCAATAATTCAGGTACTAGTGCCAATGTTAATGTTGGATGCCTAAGACCTAAATTTTTCATACAATTCCATATAGATTTTTTGTCCTTAAAAAAAATATACATTAATGAAGACAATTACTTATTATTACCAAAACTTTTATTTACCTCTGGATATTTTTTCAAACTTTCAATTAATCTGTTAGTGCACATCATTAATCCTTCTTGATTCAATAGTTCAAACGATGCAAATATATTATGTAAGCCTTCACGCACAACGCTCGATGAGTCCTAGACATTTATAAAATTATAAAAATATAAAATTAAAAACAAATAACGTATTTATACTTCAATCACTGCTAAAATAATCTCCACTTGATCATCACGTAGTCCAGACGCGTATGAAAGTTTCACAAGACTTTCAATAGCTATTAAGCGTACTTCTTCGATTTCGTCATTAAACATATCTACTAAAAACTCCATTGCAATCACTGCAAATTCTGAATGTCTAGTTGCCAATGAACACATAGAACTTATTGTGGCTATACGTACCTCTGAATTTAAAAACTTGAAATATTAATAACAGATTATTATTTTTAAATAATTATACTATTACCAAGAAATTCATCTTCCAAGCCATGAAGATAAGCGCCACTAGCACCTGTACTAACTAAACTAACTTGCTGTGCATCCAGCATCTCTTGAGGAGTATCTTTAGTGCTTAATGCACTCATCATAGCTGTACCTTTTGCTAAACATTCCCAAACACGTTCAATAGAAGTTCGTTTTCTCTATAAAACGTAGCCACCATTGATTATATTTTTAAATTATATTTATATTTGAAAAACAAATATTTACACGCAAATTAGACATTAATGTTTGATCCAGTGTTTTTAACAAAACATTTGTACTGACAGACAGAAAAGATCCAAGAAGCTTTGCAGCTTGAGTACGAATACGGTAACTTATATCAGTCATAAAATTACATATATTTTCAAATGCTTCATCAGACATTCGAGCCATTTCTTCACCATTACTACCTTTGATTCTTCTATTAAAGTAAACAATTAGTTTATACATTCAATAACTATATATTTTGAGTTACTTACTCTTCAGGATAATAATTTCCTAAAACTGAAATTACATTTAAAGCGGCTTCTCTCACCATTTCATTATCATCATTTATAACTGAACATACATCTAGATACACAGCAGGGTTTAACCTTATACCTCGGTCATGTAAACGAACCTAAGTATGACAATATTAAATTATATTATGATAAGAAAAAACGATTTTAAACTATAAAGTGGTCCTAAGAAATCATAAAATCAATTTATTTAAGGGAAAAGAAACTCAAATTAATATTTTAACAAATTTGTTATTACGTATAATATTGGAATATCTTTGTTGAAACACTGAATAATGTTTAAAAATTTAAAAACTAATTTATTAAAGTATGACTTGCATAAACTTATGGAAGTAATACTTGGAAAGGCGCTAACAAAAAACAAAAAGTTTAATCATAACGCTAACCAAGTAGTAGTATACTTAATAAAAAGGTACATGATGCCAATTAGCGTCATTCAGTATGTGCAAACAAAATTAAATGAGGTCATTCTGTGTCATCCACAGTGGATGTGTTGAATTTTATGTAATTAAAATTTACATGCATTCTATGAAGAATTCAAAGGTGTAGAAATTAAAATACTTAGGATAATTTTTTCTTCTGATGGGCACAATCTAGAATTTTTATTTTACATCTTAATGTATTTTTTTTTTATGATAATTGTTACAAAAAAGTGTATTGTAGTTGAAGGAGGTATTAAATAAAATAATCAAGGGAACTTCTACACATTAAAATACAAAAATATGAATACCAAATGCATTATTAAACCTTTGTTTATTACCATTGTATTAAAAGCATTACTCCTTGTTTTTGCATTGTAATGTTGTGTATAACTTCCAATTAGTTTAAGCATTTCAGAATGAATTTCCAAAGAATCTTGTGGAATTTTCACTGGCATCAATTCACCTATTACCTCTAAACTCTCACATGTTATGTTTGGTCTATAATCTCCCAATGTCTATAAAAAGTATAAATACATATTTTTATTTCATAATCTTTAATAATTAATAACTATGAAATAATATTGTACTTTTTTAGCATAATTAGTGAGTTTCAAATGAAGAGCCATATCATGGTTCATACGTTTTCCAAGTGCTAATAGTGTTTTGAGACCACTTGTTTTGATCTTCTGTGATTTAACTTCTTTCATTAAAATAAATATTTCTTCAACAATTTTGTACACATTCTATAACGAAAAATTTTTTTATACTTAAATATATATTTTTTAAACTGCAATAGTCAATTAACATACATCTTCACTAGTTTCGTCTGAAGACCCAATAGCTGATAAAACAGAAAATATTAATATCTTGACAGTAGAATCTGATTGAAGTTTGAAATTTTCACTGAGTTTAATTAAGATGTTAGAGATATCTGAATCCTAAAAATAAATTATACTTACATAAACTATAAAATAATTTAAATAAACTATACTCTGTATCATTATAAAAATAACTCTGCCTTCAGTCACTAAATTTATAATATTTAAAAGTAGATAGACACAAAATATTTTATATTATATGTCATTACTTAGTTACATTTGACGGTAAATTATTTACCTGAAATTGAAGTTGTTCTAATATTTGCAGCAAAATTTGCACTATCTCATTTGATGTTTTACGACCACTTATTGTGTTTACTAATGATAGGGTAGCACCAGTTGTTAAAGCTGACAATTTAACTAGACATTTCAATTTTTTGACTGGTGGTTGTTGCTCCAACTATAAAAAACAAAATGTTTGGAAATGTTGATGGATGTCATGTAATAAAACTATGAACTATTAATAGTAATATTGCTTACCACTTGTGTGCTATACTCAGCTAGTGCTCTTTTTTTTAAAACTGCTGCCATGATATTATGAATGTAATAAATAATTATATTATATTATGAATGCATCAACTATCTTAGTACATCAGCTTTTTTTACACAAACTAACTTACTGTCCACTGTCCACTGATTCACTATCAGGCATCAGCTATATCTAGTCCGTGGTTTGTGCTTTTTTTATAATGCCATAATGATAACGATAAACATATTATCATTCGAATACAGAAAATTCAGGTTCTTACCATTTACCATTGATATACCATTTTATTAAATTAAAATGTATAGAGAAAATTCAATTTTTATATTTTAATATGTGAAAAATAAATGTTTGTAATTCGTTATTAATTCGTTAATTCATTAGTTTTAATTAATCCTTCAATGAATCCTGAGCTGAGTTTAAAACATCTTTGTAAAAATTAAAAGAAATTCAAAATGGCCGAATGTTGATATTTCAGTAATCCATACATATATATATATAAATATGCCTGCTGGAATAATATTTGTGTGTAGTGTGTGTGACTGTGTGTGTATTAGTTTGTGTTGATGTGCGTGTGTGTACTTTTCCTCCCTCGACCCTCTCTGTAATTGGTATCTGTTAGTCTATCTCTCTTTCATCTTTGATTCTATGGATCTTTCGTTTCTCTTCTATTATTATTGTTTTTTTTAGATACAGTAAATCAATTGTATAGTACTTTGAAAAATTATTTGAATACGTATTTTGTGTGAAAATAACTATATCATTCTATAAATTTCATAGTGCGAACGGCATGCGCCATAGTGTCGTGTGTAGTAAGTGTTTAGTGGTTTCATAAATGACAACGCTAACGCATTCGTTGCCTGGTAAGAAATGTGGCCGAATTATAGTCATTTAAATTATCTTTGTCGATAAATCTATCAACTTAATGAGCGATTGAGCGCTTAAAATTGGCCCCAAATCATCCCCTGTAAATAACCCATTCGAAATATAAAGAAAATCAATATTATTAGTGATATTTTATTAACTGTTTTCCACTTTTTATTTATGCATATGTAGTATACATAGTATTTTTTATTATTTTGTTACAGGCACAGACTTGAGTAAAGTCATACAAAAACGAAGAGCTGGCTCTATAGGGTAAGAATTGAATGTTTTCATTTTTAAGTTTCTCTTTACTGTAATCTTAATTGCTTTGTAAACATTAGTAGGATACCATTAATTACTTAAATATCATACTCTATATTATATAAAATTTTATTAAACTTGTAAGTATATTCATTTGTTGAAATATTTTAAATTAAACAAATATGAAAATAAAAAAAAAAAACTCAAGTTTTGAACAGTATGTTTCTGCTTAAATACCAGATTCATAAATATGCAATTGGTAGAATAAAATATACAATTGGTGTTATTGTAAAAATTATGTTTTTGAACTTATAGAAGAGGCACAACTAGGACAACACTTTTTTCTCCCATAGGTAGGTGTACTCTCTACTAAGTTTGTATATTATTTGTAAATGGATTATTATAATTGTAAATTTACATTAATATATAGGTACATTTATTAGTCAATACAATACAATTTTATTTTAATACAAATTGTCCATCTTTTAAATTATCTACTTCCAATACATCTATAGTTATTCCTTATTAAATTGACAATATCTCTTTCAATATTAATAGCCAAATTTGAAAAATAATCTTGCAGCATGCCTCACATATGCTTTTAGAAAATTTGTGTCTTATTGAAGAAAGCATTTTTGTGATTATTATTATCTAATATATAATTGGAGAAGATTTAGGTAGACCATACCTACTTCTCACCAGTGGCACATAGTTCAGTTAAAAAAAAGTGGATTCAATTCTTATCAAAGAACACTAACTTACCTAATTCATCATTCAGATGATCAATCATCATGTGAGGACCACACATGATAAACTGTAAAAGCCACAACACATAAAGAAGCTGTATTTTCGCTCCCAATTTGCACAACTTTGTTAAACAAATTAATTTAAATTTTATTGTATACTTATATCTATTTTGTTAACAGTAATTTCACAAACATTTTGATTATATTATGTTTGAATACATTTATAATTTATTTAGGTACCTACCTTTTTTTTTCTTTCCGAGTTAATCGTGGGACGAAGGAGGAACCACGTTAGCATTACTTCTCCTCCGGTCCACATCGTTAATTGATATAAAAAAAAACATAGTTAAACATCAGCGACATCGGGCCTAACCCCCATGATCTGGCAGACTTACCTCAGCGAACGCTGGTAAGTATGTATGCGTTGCTCGGAGGGGGGGGGGAGATATAGATAATATAAGAAATAATTTTAGTACTTTACAATAATATACTATATTATATTAATTTATAAGATGTGTCAACGTATTTTAAAGAAATTCTTAACAAAAACTAAGTGTCTTCTAGGTCTTAGGGTAATCAACAGTCAGAGTCTATTCCAATCCCCCCTAAAAATAAACAAAAAATAATTGTAGTATTATTTTCCTTTCTGCTTTGCTGTATAGTAGTTGTAATGGATGTATTATATTTGAATGCACTGATAATCCATTGTATACGAAAAATGATTCTGAGCGGTTAGCATAGTCCTTATAACATTATTATTTTTTATTCGTTGCTATGGTGATAAACAAATCGTTAGAAATTAATATTCCATTTTTAGCGGTTTTTTGTAATTTGTCAATAGTTTTTCTCGACGCTTTCTAAAACTACTTGGAATTTTCAATTTTGACCTCCTAATAGTACCAACTAGGTTCAATTTTCTATCAGAAAAAATGTTAATCTCAAAAATCGAAGCATGTTTACTATCCAAAATGTTGGTGACACACAGAAAAAAAATAAAACACCATTGTAAAACCAATAAATTCTTTTGCTCCGCTTAGAATCTAAAATGTCCCTAGAAATGTACTATGTACCTATATATTATTTTCTTAGTAATACTGATAAATAGTTATCGAAAGGTTAGATATCGAAATACCTACTCCAAAGAATATTGTACATCGGAATATGAAATTAATAATTATGCAACTGTAAAAAATTTTAAAAAATGATAAGTATATCAATTAAAATATAATGAATAGCTTACATTTTTAATGTTGTTGCAGTGGTATACAGGATTATTAAAAATTTTAGTACTTTCCTCTCTTTTTTATGTAGGTACAATGTTGATTCATTTTTGAAACATTTAAAATGTAATAACACTTAATTTTTATTTTAAGTTTACTTTATTTCATTTTATACATTATAAATGCAATCATTAATTGTTGATCTATAAATAATATGTTATACTAATACCAATAAAAAAAAAAAAAATGTAATTTTAATTAAGTGAGATAACAAACAAATTTATTGACATATTTATCAAAATTAATAAAACATTAAATTATTTTAAACAGTAATTAACAAATAACAGTTTTGGCTCAAATTACTTTTTATTGTACAAACTACAAACTTATAAAAGTATAAAATCTTTTTATAAGAGTTATTTCACATTTTTAACTAGTGTTAATTGAGTATACGGTATAAACTAATAATAGTTCTATCAGACTAATTAATGAATGTCTATATGCCACTTCATCATCATCAATGACTATAATTATGCCTTATGATAGTTGATTGATTATTAATGAAATTGTAGTTAGTTATTCATAATATGTCATTACTAGCTGAATAACCCGGCGTTGCCCAGAAAAAAATTTTGATTAGTTTACTCTTTTTGGGTATAATTTGCTGTGCATATGGAAGGAAAATCACATATTTTAATTTTTAGCCATCCCACGTGGCATTGCTGGTGAGACTCGCTTATGGTTATGTGAACAGTATATGATCCTCGTTATGATCAGATAGGCAACCTACCTGCGGTAGATTGCGGACACAGCGAGGTGGGTGATAAAATAAAACCTATATTAGTATATCTTTGTAGTTGAAAAAAATGTTTATACAGAGTAACTAAAATAGTATTGAAGTCATAGTTGATCATCCCAAATTTTTAGGAGTGTTTAATATTTATATATTAATATATTTTCGGGGTTATTTTATTTTCATTTATTTCATTTTATGTGTACGGACAAATTGGCGTAATTGTACCTAGTTTTGCATCCAAATGCAACCATTAATAAACAAAAAAAAGTTTCCGTTGTGAATCTTAAAATTCCTGTATGACACCTCTTTAAAATATGAATATCAGAAAATCCTTTCTTATTGCGTATCTAGATCATTAAAGGAACCACTATTCCAAATATAAAGTATGTACATTTTATATTTTAAGACCAATGTTGGATATTTTAATTAGATATTGCTTGATAGACGGCTCCACTATTGTTTTCACAACCCCTAATTTTCTCTTTTAGAGGTTGAATATCCAAAAATCCTTTTTTGGACACCTACGTCCTACATTATAATAGCTATCTGTATGCCAAATAACAGTCCGATCCATCCAATGGTTTGAGCTGTGCGTTGATAGATCAGTCAGTCAGCTTACTGTTTTATATATACAGATGATAAATATTAAATAAAACAATTAGTAAATTGTATATTAAATATACAATATATTCTATGTAAACATGAATCAAGTTCATGAAGAACATTACCCTACCAACTGTATATCTCAACAAACCCATTGACATATCTGCCTGATTGATATCCATATTTTAAAACATAAAATGAGAAAATGTTTTTCATATAGATTGTAAGTTGTAACTTATAAAATTTTAAGTTAATTTAGGATAATGATATTGGTTTATAAGTTAAATTTGAATTTGTTCAACACAATTATTTACAGAATTTGAATCATTAATATTCTAAACTTGCATATAAAAATATCATGATACCCATTTGTTTAAAATAATTAGATGTTTTAACTTTAAACTATAATAATAAATTCATGAAATATAAAAATTATTAATATTTTAAACTTCATGTAGTTTTGATTTTATAAAAATAACTATTTCATATTGATGTTATATTCAGAAAAAACTCCAAAGATGGGAAAATTCCAGTCATCTATTTAAAATCAAAACGTAGCCTAAGGTTCTATAGAGCAATTACCTTCCTACCTACCAATTGTTATAATTGACATCACTACAGTTATTGCCTTCTCTTAGTTTCAATTTTGTTTCTGGTTAACAAACCCTATTATTACATGTGCAGTTTCATAGTTGTTCACCATTATTCATTTTTTTTTTCTGTAGATTATATATTCAAAAAAGGAATTTACATTCTTCATTATAAGAAGATTATATTATAGTATATATATTTAAAAATCATTATAGAATGGCAATTGACATTATTGAATTTGATATAGGTACTCAACTATATTATATTACTATAATATGTATAATGTATATTCTTAGAGGGGAGTAGATAACCACTATGCTGCACAGTAGGTCTCAAATATAACTCATCATTGAGCAATCCAGTATAATGTACGTTAATGTATGTGTTCAATTTGAATCCGATGATACATCATTGCATACGAATAATGGTTCTGAGTAATGATGATCCGTCAGATTATTTTATTTTTAAGTATATTTTATGATATATTTATATTGCTATTAAAATGATGTATTTTACTATTAATAATTTGGTTTTTGAAAGCGGAATTGTGTGTTTGAAATATATATCTGTTAAAATTTTCAAGTATGTTCCTACAAATAATATTTTTTAATTACAACATTATAACTTAAATTGTTATTCCGCTTTTTAAATATTTATTTTTAACCTTATTATTTAACTTAAATTAAGAATATGCATTTGTATTTTCTACTTATTATTATTTGTTATGTAAAGATTTACATTTTGAGTATAATATTAAACAAAAATGTTGTTAAAATTAAATTAAATGTTTGATATTTAATCAACCAAAATACATTAAAATAAACCCAAGTTATTTGTAGAGCAACTATATTTTATTTACCCCTTTCACTGCTACACTATTTATCTACTGCAACCTGTGTATGCTACGTAAAATAAAATATTAATTATAATTTTTTTTTACTTTTTACTTTTTAATTTTTTTTATATGAATTTTGAGATCTATATGAGCTAATTATTAAAATACACAATAATGCAAACCAAGGTTTCCTAAGCTTGTACGGTTACTGGCAAATGAGAATATTATAAAATATAGGAATGTAATTGTACATCCAAAGCAGTGAAAGGGTTAATATTATATTTAAGTATATAGTAAGATTTAATCAAATATTTTAACCTCTGTTATTTTGTTGTTTTTCTTGAGTTATAGAACACAATTGAATACAAGTTGAGTTATAGAATACAATTGAGTTGTACAGTAGGTTAGAAATGTTCAGTAGAAAGGAAAAAAAAATGGAGTATTGAGACTACTGTTTTTACTACTGTATAGGTACCTACTAACATTTGTTTTGTTGTATTCCATAAATATTCCATTACATTTTTTATCACTAGGCTAAAAAAACATATTAAATTGCATCTTACACATCTATTATAAATACAGCATCAACATTACATATACATGTAGTTATAACTAATAACTAATAAGTAATAATAATTAGGCAATATAGCCTATGAGAAAATTAAATTTGAGAATTCTCAATGTACATTTTTAGTTTTGACGGCAAACATGCAATATGACTTCTATAGCTACCATATTTTGGATAACACAACACAAACAAAATCTTATGTTGCTTAGTTGAATGTGTTTGTTTGGTAAACAATTGCGTTTCAGAAGTTTATTGTTTTAAAAAACAAACTGTTAAAAAACATAAATCTATGATGTATTATTCATTTTATGAACTGTATTCAATTGATATCCATTTTAGTTACATACCAAATAAGGAATATGGATTAAGTTGTATTATATAAGTATGATGTTATTGTAAATATGTTTTGATCTGAAACTAAATAGTATAGTTGAATAGTATGATTAAATATATCTAGTTATTATTAATTATTAACTATTTATGATAGAATTTATATTAATCAAAAATCAAAATATTAATTTATCATTTATATTTACGAGTAGGCTTAAACATTTTCTTTAAAGTATTTGTTTCTAAATAGAGCGATAAATGTCATTAGTTTTATAATTGTGTGTGTATTACTAATCGATTTCCTAATTTGTTTATTTTGTTTATGAACATATATTTGCAATAGAAATGTTCCAACTAATATGGTCGTATTTTTAAACCTACACCGCTACACATGTCCAAATCCCTATTCTTACATAACTTCATAAAACTTAAAAATCGTACACAATTCTATCTTGAATCTTAATAATGTAGTGTACCTACAGTGTCTTTATTGAAAATATCGCATGGTACAAACCAGGTACACTAATAGCGCTAAACTATTGGGGTAGCTTATTATTATTTTAATTTTAAATATTTATATTTTTACCAGGTCCAGGTCAAAATTTTTAATAAGTTGTCTCCAAACTACAAGATAGTATTACCTGCTTTAGATTTTAAAGAAGAGATATTATATCATTCATCGCTTTCATAAAACAATTGTGCATAGCAAAATATACTTATATATACACGTTCAAATGTACTACATACCCCCATAGTAATTTTTAAAACATATTTCAATTTATTATGACATTGTTTATGATTACTTTGAGTCAGTATTATGATAGAAAAAAATTTTTATTAAAATTTCTAAAAATGTCTTTTTTTTTGTTTTATGGTCCTTAGGTACACGATATATAAGAAGCCGAATCAATGTCGAAACGATGTTTTGATTTTCATCTCAAGTTCTTTTTTGAACTCATTTTGAGCTAGCTATAGGCATACGTAATTTTCTATTTTTATTAGTTTCTTTGTTAATGTCGATAAAAAAATGTTCACTCTGTTAAAACATGAAAATTTAATATAAGGATCCTTATACGTTGTTTTTAATGGAATTTAAGTTGAGCGTAGATCCACAATAATTTTTTAAGAGCGTCTAAACCGAGGTCTAAAGTTATAATCACAAAAATGTGCAAATTATTTTGAGTTAAATTCATAAAATAATGTCTTTTTATACCTAAGGTTTGAATAAATAATATAAGATTTCTCATAAGCTTGTTTACCTGAAAGTCAAATTACGTTTTTATGAGCGTTTGAAGTTCAAACTTTTAACACATTCGATATGCACTCATTTTCTCATGGAACGATTTCCTTATACCTACCGCAGTTCTAATGCCAGTATAATATAGTCTATTCAAAATAAGAGCACACAAGATTTTTGTAGCAAAACCGGTTTTGACCATAGTCGCCTGGTGTCTGCTGACAGACCGTTTTCGCTCAGAATCGTTTTTCGTATACTATGATTTTATATCATTCAATTAAAATTTAACACACCTATTACAGTGACTTCTATATAGACACCTAGTTTACAGCACAGCATTCTCCACTTGTCTCCTTTTTTATTTTTATAAATTAATAAATTTGAAATGTGGCTCAAAAGATCCAAAGTTGTTTAAGTACCAAATACCATTTGTTTTCAAAATTATCATCGGTGTAAAACTCAACTTGGTAGGCTAAACTCTCATTAAGGTCTGATTTACAAATTTTTCCGTGAATTTTCCATAGGCGTTATAATGTGATATGTGCGTGTGAGTACGGAACGCTTACCCCGCTTGTTGTCGATGGATTTAAAATAGACTTCATAATAAATTGAAATATGTTTTAAAATAATCACTGGAGTTTAACTCAAGTCAGCAATCAGCAAGTTAGAACGCATGTAGTAGGTGTAATTTGTTGTGCGGGACTCCTTAAAAATGAGTAATGATATTTATTCAAAACCGAAAATGTTAGTTACCTACGAAATATTACATAGTTATAATACTTTACGAATCGTAACTTAATAACTATAACGTTTTCAATGATTGTCGCCGACAATAGGAAAATAGGAAAAAAGTCGTTCTGCTGTAGGGTAGTTTCTAGTGTAATTAGCGTTATTAATTATTGAGTAGGTTTACTTGGATGGATGTGTTAAATTTGAATTCATTAATTATTGTTTACAAACAATTCTCAGTGGTAACACTGCTGCAGCTTTTTGATACACCTATTTATAAGGGTATTTTATAATTTATTTAAATTGTAATAAGTTAAATAACTAATAAGTAGTTTATTTTTCCATAAGTAATACGTTATTAATTATTGCCAAAAACATCTCATGTACCTATTACACATTTATTAGTATCTTATGTCATAATCTATTTTTTTTTATTTATAAATTAGTATCACATAGGTAGGTATCGTATATAACAATGCGGATAGGTTTATGTTAATGTAATTAGCTTTATATTAGACTTAATATATTTAAAATTAATTGAGCCGGTAAAAATAAATGTATAACGAAAAATACTTTTGCAAGTGTCTACAGTATTAATATATTTTGAACATAATAATGCACTGAATACCACCTACCTATATAATGTCTTAATCGACAACATATAATAACTAAAATTATTTTTTTTTGTTTACATTTACTACCTAACAATAAAATTAACGTTCAATTTGAATTACTATAAACTTAATTTTGAACGTTCGTTTCTCCAGCACTTCCCCCCACCATATTGAATTTCAAAATTTTTTTTGGTTACATATTTAGCGTGAATTGGCGTGGCTAGTTTTGAAATTTGCTTGGCACTAGGTCAAGTTTAAAAATTTAAACTAAGTGTGGGGGGGGGGCTGTAGAAACGTTTCTATAGCCTCTCCTCATCCGAATTTTGAATTTTAAGGATTTTTTTATGTCTCAATATTTAGCGTAACAATTGGCGTGGATTTGCGTGACCAGCTATTTCGAAATCCTGCATTCAAAACACCAAGTATCAGGGGTGTTGGGTTTACGGTTTTGAAATAGGTCACGCAAATTCACGCCAATCGCACGCTAAATATTGGCGTTGAAAAAAATTCGAAAACGATTTTTTTTGTCGTTTGAGGGGTGAGGGGCGGAGAAATGGCTAAAAAATGGTAACGCCTCTGATACTTTGTGTTTTGATGCAGGGTTTCGATATAGGTCACGCAAATCCATGCCAATTGCACGCTAAATATTGGCATAAAAGAAATGCTAAATAGATTTGCTGTTTGTGGGGAGGGGGGGGAATTGACAATCAAGGGACAGTAGAACACGTGTAGCTCCGTTGGATTAAAAATTGGAGTGAAATGACCCATTATCAAATTAAGAAGTAAAAATAGGCAATCACATAGGCTTTTTATTATATTTTAATTTTAAAGCGAGTTATGAATATTTTAGAATTGTAAATTATCTGTACATCTTATAATTCTTGGAAGCTCAGAACAAAATAGAAGGAAGCACAAATAAATTAATCAAAATAATGGGACTCAAAATAAACGAGAGCAAGGTAAAATATATGATCATAAGTAGAAGCCCAAGAATTTTGCAAAATTTATCAATTGATGAATATACATTTGAACAAGTAGAACACATTTTAAATATTTAGGGGTAAATCTGAATAGTAAGAACGATATGTATTATGAAATAAGTAAATGCGGAAAATCGAGGATACTATTCAACGAACAAAATGTTAAGCTCTAAACTCCTATCTAGAGAAACCAAAAGGAAGCTATATATCTTATACATATAACCAGGGCTGGAATTAAGAATGGGGGGGGGGGGCTGGGCCTACCTAAGTAGATATTTTTTTTAATATGACCTAAAAGAAGGTCCTTGGAAAAATATATAGTCTTATATACAACACGGAAACATGAAAGGAGAACAAATGCAGATACTGAAAGACTTTATTAGGCCGAACATTCAAAAAGACTGGAATGGGCCAGACACATATGGAAAGATAAAAACATGCACCAGAGGACGACCATGTCAGCGCTGGTTAGATCGGGTAAAGGAAGATTTGAACCAAGTGGGGGGAAAAGCAAGTATAGAGGATATGCAGATAACAGACAGATGGGAGAATTTAGTAGAAGCAGCTAAAGGCCTTAATGGCCTTTAAAAGCTATATATAGCAAAAAATGTATTTTCGATATGATGTAAAAACAACTTACAAAGGAACTTTATATCCAAGGTTTTTGACTCGGAAAAATAGTATATTGTGTGGCAAGGGCGGGGAGCGAGCTATTTCAGTCGCGGGCGATGTGTGCGGCACGAGCCGCTGGCGAGGTTCGCATTTCGCCCAAGACTGAAATTTCCTTTCTGCACGAGCCACACATACTATTTTTTTGTCATGCCTCTGCCTTCAGCGATCACGGCAAAGGTAATGCAGGGATCTATGCAACAACTATACTATAATTATACGACAACAATATTTCATGAAAGAAACGATTTGGATTTATTTATTTTAAGTTTCACGCGTGGAGGTTATAATATGATTATAAGATGTTACCAAAAGTTTATGTTTTTAAAGATCGACGACCGTGATATAGATTTCAGTGTCTGTGCAGGTTATACGCGCGTGAAATGTGTGCGCTGCACTTTTGGGAATTTCCACTTTACCGCCCGCTGGACGAAAATAGGACGCTTTCCAGCGCTTCAACCGCTATAGAAAACCAAACTTTCGGTGCAGGCGTGACAAAAAAATATTAAAAATCTTTAAATCATTTTCATTTTATGAAATATAAATTAGTATAATAAATACGATGTTTTTTGCCAAAAATGAAATCAACCTGTATACGTTAATACCCTAGGTAATGATCATAGTAATGTAAGTTAAATAGCAATACCTATCGAAAAAACATATCTTGAAATATTCTTAATATTATACTAATAGACTGATCTCTCAGAATCGTTTTCCGTATACATTTATAAACCATTGAATTCTAGTATAACACATCCGCAGTGACCCATTCGGCACCTACTGTACATCTGAGTGGTACCCTCTTGTCCACATTTTTTCGTTGGTTTTTTACCAATTAATTGAAAAATTATTGGGGATTAAATTCCCCATAAAGCACTATCTATAATCTAGATCCAATATTCTACCAGACAACAATGTCAAAGCTGATTATTGAAGCATTTTTACTACTCGTACTTTAAAAGGTTATGACAATTTTATTATAAGGTAACAATTTAAAAATCATCATCTCGAAATCTAAAATGAGATTGTAAAACCAATTTTCATTTTTTCCTTCACTCTGTTAATTGATGTACTGACTTGGCTTTTCTAAATATATAAGAGTTCCAACAATACGCTGCGGCTTTCACAAAAATATGAGTGCTATAATAATATGTCTTTACTAAAATTTAAACGGAAATTAATAATATTTTTGATTTAAATAAGTATAAATTGTGTATTTTGTGCATGAATGGCGTACAATTTATTATAGGTACCTGGTACCTATAGTAAGAATTAGTAAATTATTACTTTTATGTGGTTTTTATTTTGAGCATAATAGATCTTAAATTTTGTTATATAATATGTTTTGTATTTTTGAGTTTTTACTGTACTAAAATATAGTCGGTACATGTACAATATGTATGTTTTGTATTTTTGTTATTTATTTATTATGTAAAGCAAAGGATAATCGTATGTTCAAAGTGTGGGTACCTACATAGTTTTTCTACGGTTGATGAATATCTGATGAACGTGATGTACAGGGCCAATGATAAGATCTATTCGGTTATTTATAACTACCCAGTAAGAATCTTTTGATGTTTTTAATAAATGTACAAGATGTTAAAATACAAAACATGTCACTAGGTAAATATTAATAATGAAATACAAAAAAAAATTATTAAAAAAGAGGGTTGGTATTGTCCTGGAATTATTAATATATTCTTTTATACCATTTATATAAATAGTTATTGTTCTCTCTATTTGTTGACTGATCTGACGAATCAAAAGTTGGAATCGCTGATAGTAAAAAATAATGTCAGAATGTTTTATTAAATATATAAATGTAAGTAATTTATGTGAAAAAATAAATAACTTTCGATTTTTTAATAATAGTTAGCTGATCGCTTTACCACCGTTTTCAATTTTTCAGAGAAAAAATATACATTTATCATAAAATTTAATTATTTATGTAAATTATTAATTTAGGCAAGTATATTATATCATTGGAAACATTAGAGATATTACAATTAGGTTCTTGCGGGTAGATAATAATATTGTACATTTCGTAAATTTAATGTTGTGTGTAAACAAAAACTATTTAATAAAATAAGCTGGATAAATTTGGGTAAAAAATATAAAATCTATTTTGGTCATACATAATTTTATTTATCAATATAATATTAGATATGTATATTTTCAATGCAGTAGTATACCTATCAAATTCATACAGATTTTCATCCAGGAAATTACTTAACAAATTAAATAATATATAAATACCTAATATATTAACCTAATAAAAAAATCTTATTTATAATTCCCCCTCCCCAACTATTAAAAAGAAATTTGTTGCCGTGCCTAACCTATCGTTAATTTAATAATATTATTTAATGCTTATTATTTATGACTCATAAGAATTACGTTGAAAAACTTGATTTAATTAATATTATTATAATTATTTTGCCTATTATCCACGTACAATATTATAATATCTAAGATTATGTCATTAATTTAATTTTTAAGTTTGTTATGTATACTTTGTTATAGAGTTTCACACAAAAAACATGCCTAAAATGTGTTAAATTCTATCAGTTGTTGTTTAGACACTTTATAATTGAATAATGTACTGTATCTTTTAATTTGATTAATAGGTATATGAAAAGGTATATGTATTAAAAAAAAGTATCAAATCATAATTGTTTTAATTTAATAATTGTTGAGTTGTATACGAAGCCTTAAATATAAAGTGAGCACCCGTAGTTATTTCTATAAATGTTTTATGACTTATAACTTATAACACAATATATCATGACGTATACATAATATATTAATATTGTGTTCACATTTATATATTTTATATTTTTATTTCTGGTCTTTTTGTCCGCCTACCTATTTCCATAGATAGGTAGGTAAATGATATTGATTAAATCAATAATTATATAATATACGATACAAACTTTTTAGAAAAGGATAAAAATAAAGGACTTAAACGTCCCTTTCTTTCACTAATCGAAATAATATCCGTTAGAAATTATATGTGTGCCATATGTTTATTTCTCAGTTTCGTTATATAAATGGGGATAAAAAAAATAAACTACGTCTCCAAAAGGAAACTATCTATCATTTGAGGTTCAGACATGATGCCCCGACAAGGATATAATTTACTTATGTGTCAATGTGTCATATTGTACTTACCGAGAATTGGGGGAAAATAGTATTAATTTTTAGTCCTTTAGTTGTATTACACTCGTATATTATTTTTATTCATTCCACATAATGTATTTTCTACATTTTTTGAGTGTAATTAACACTTCCAATAATAAATAGTGAGTAGTGACTATTAGACTTGTGACTCCTTAGTATAGTGTGCAATGTGCATTGCATATATTATGTGTTTTAAATTAATACATTAATATTATCTTATTATCACTCATTCTTATATATTGTGTTCATATATGAACACAATATTATATACTATAATAATTTTACAAAAAGTATATTAATATTTTTTTTAAAACAATAAAAAATCTATTTGTTTTGCAACCACGTCAGAAAAATTAATTCCGTAGAATAATATTACTACCTATAAATCCGGTATTGCTAAATATTTTTTAAATAATTATATAAAGTGTTATACCTACCTATTTTATGTAATAATATTATGTATATGATATGATATTATATTATTATAGTGTTATGAGCATTGATTATTAATTATTATATATTATTATATATTATATTGTAATCGATGATGTAGGGTATTTTCACGCTGTTGGTTGCACCCTCACACGATTTCTGCGGAAAATTGTACATCTGTATTATTCTGATGGAACTACAACAATAATAGTACTAGTAGGTGTATTATTATTTCGTTAAACTTCATGAATGTCCAACTTTTGATATTTTCATCAATCGAATATAGCACAAAAATATGTCATTCCATACTTTCGGGAGTCGTCGACCTGTTCTCCCCTAGTGCAGTTGCGTATTATATTATACCTTAAATGCAAAGTACCGCTCGCCCTAATAAACGGTTCATTTTTTTTTACTTCCCTCCTCTTCGGTATATTCCTATTCATCATCATATTATACGATAAACCCGACACACAACACATTAACCGCGCGCGCGATCGGCGTTACCTAGCAATGCTTGTCGGAATCTTGTTTTTTCTTTAAGCATTTCCCCACGATCGTACTCTTGCGGCGCGGTGGTGGGGAATGCCTCTCTCCAATCCCCTCCACAATTCCCACTGCTACCGCCGACGCCGTACAACACAGACCGTGTAATGCGTGTGTACCTGTGGCGACGGTGATGGCGGTGGCCGGTGGCGGCGGCGGCGACGACCGTGGTCGTCCGGTTCACTGTTCAGTCTTCAGCGTACTCGCGTCGTTCGCGTTACTCGATTCTGCGTACCGGAGTTAGTCCACGTGCGTGTTTATGATAATATAGTTATATTTTTATAGTGTTTGTGCGTGTGTGTGTGTGAACATCTCATCACTCGCAATTAAGGCTTAGTGAAATAGGAAAATCGTCGTTTTTTCAGTTTTCATTTTTTTAATTATACATTAATATATAATATTTTTTCGGTATCGTTTGTCTCGATAATTCCGTTGGTTTATTTTTTTATGGTGTCTCGCGACATATATGTCGTCTCGGCGACGACTTCCGGACGCGAAGACGTCGCGACCGCGGTGGTGTTATGAGCAACGGTTGGAGGCTACGACTACTGCTCTAGCAGCAGCCGAATGTACGGATACGCGGGTCCGCCCCATTACGGGGCCATCGAGTCCTCCGCGGGAGACCCGGGCGGCTATCTGCAGCCCGGTCCCATACCTATGGCCATGGTCATGCCCATGCCGGCCGTCTGTGAACCACCACCACCGCCGCCGCTTCAAATTCCCGACGAGGCGATACAGAAACGGCGGAGGTATATTTTGATACTTATAATACCGTATGAAGTGATATAAATGAATAAATGCAATATATTATAGTAACGAATTAAAATATATACAATATATTTTATAGCGGTAGTGGACGTAATAGATATGTACCTATATATTATTTGAGGATGTGATTTCACTCGTATCAATCCAGCGGTTATCACTTCCCACTCGACGACGCCCCCTCTTCCCTCTTAAAATCCTTCATTGATTGTAGCTCGTGTAATTACTAATTACAAACTATGCTCTCAAATTATAATATTATAATAATAATAAAAATATATATATGACCAGTTTGTTTAATAATATAATTAATTTTTTTATGTAAACAACAACGTCACGTTGGGTCGCACAAAGCTTATCGATATATTATATATAAATATATGTTATAATAATATAATATTATTTTATGTTCTGTAATCGGTCGATGTGGTCGGCAGACCTGAGGTGTGATATAGTATGACGAAACCACTGCCTGTTTTTACGTAGAAAACAACGAGATACCTTAAGAGTTATGACAATAGACCGTTATTATTGTGGTAGAAACGGTGACGATTAGAAAACATACAAAACATACTTGCTATTATAGTGTTAGCCGTTAGGTATATTAATATATTATAATGTGCCATTTATTAAAAACTTGACGGGCTGTTTGTTGTCAAATTGTATCTATATTACCTAATTGACTCCCCCATTTGTTAAACTATTTAATAATACATAAATACAATTAATTATCTACATTAATAATTAAACTTATAATAACATAACTTGAGTTTTCAAATAATGAGTGGTATTTTGTATATTGATTTTGGTCGACGACACGTGTACCAAATCTATATACCTACTATTATGAATAATTGCTAAGTGATGTATTATATTCATAGTATGAGGTCTCTGATTATATTGCATATATTATATTGTATTATAAATTGCTTTTTGTATAGTACATGAATTATTTCATAAATTAACATTTTTTTACAAATTATACATGTGCATTTTATACATTTTTATATGTTTAATAAATAATAACATATAATAACTCTAATAAACATCATATGAATACCGGTATATAATATAATTTACAAATCTGACAGATGATAATATAATATATTATGTGGGTATTTTGATATAAGATTCTTATAGTCTAATTAATTTACAACTAAACTTTAATCATAATAAGTACAATTTCTACCACAAATTTTAGTTTGAAAATAATATTTTGTAATAACCTACTTTATATCGAATAAAAAACTTATAAACATTGTTTTAAATTTATAATATATTATATTTGCACTTTATAGTATGGTAGTAAAAGTATAATTTTATTTACCTAAAACAACAATGTATTTTTCAGGTTTCTGTTACATACCAAAATAAGAACATTGGTTTAAGCCTGCCTTAGGGCTTATACTAAATTATAAACATTGTAACCGATATAAATATTTTAACACACTGTGACACTGTTTGATTTTAACAGCTTGTAAAAAAATAAATATTTTAATCAGTTGATTTTGTTTAGCTAATGAGTAGTTTTGACTTACTAATTTATTGCATGCGTTTAGTTCTTGCTATTATATTTACGGTAGGTAGGTAGTTAAATATGCGTGCGTGAGTGTGTGTGTATTGTATAAAGTTAATGAATTAGAATGTTATCGGTTGGTGGTCTAGTAATTGTTTTTACCCCATTGATTTTTTTAAACGAGCACTTAAAGTTTTTAACAATAATTTTATGAATTTAATAAAAAATACTTACTGTAAGCATAAAAAATATTATTAAAAATCAATAAATGTTTATTAACTAGTTATCTGTTAATAAAATTACTTACAAAAAAGTATATCGACAATCTTGTTAGAGGATGTTTTCACGTTTTATTTTCGTAACATTGCAACAAATATATTAGATATTTGTTGTAGTATATATTATTAATTAAAGATCAGTGCAAATAATATTCATTACTGTTGTTTTTATGGATTGTAAACATTTCTATTTTGGATGTTTCGAAATTTCATATATTATATGTTTAAAACTAAGTATAATGTTCATAAATACATTTTTAAATTGTGAGAGGTTCCGTAGAATTTTAATTTAAATCATAAAATATTGCTGATAGATGATACTCCTATAAGTCTATAAATGTTAAAATGTGATGGTATACCGATTGATCGTAAAAACGTAAAATTATTTCATTTAATAATTATTATTATACAACTACAAACTTATAACAAAATCAAACAAACTGCAAAAAACTCATATCTCGTCATGAAATTTGCAAAATAAAAAGGTACTAGAACTATTTAGGATTCTCGGTTAATAGGTTAGTTCAGCTGCTAGGCTCTGCAGCAAATACTAATAAAACATTTAAACGTTAAATTTCTTGTAAATATATATCTATTAATTATATTTAAAAAAAAAATTATTATTACAAATTAAATTCCAATTTTCTGATTTTTCCTAAACTAATACCCATATTTACTCCACTGAATATTAAAATAGGTACACTTATTTAAAAAAATTAAAAATTTAGTCTTGAACATGAATATACATTATACATATAATACGGTTTTATCAATATAATATGTTTATGTTTAATTAACATTACTTCGAGAATCACAATTTAATTTTTAAATCGATTTTGTTACTACATATTTAATAATAAATTATTTGCATAAATACTGGATGACTACTGCAGATGTATGTATTTTTATTAACACTGATTAATATTCGATATCAATGATTACTTAAATCACCTTTTTTTGTTTGTTGATAATACGCTTTACCTACTGTTTATATTACTTATAATGTATGAACAATAAACATTAATTTTTTTAGGAATTGCTTGATCTTAAGCAATTTTACTAACAGTTGTAGTTAATAGCTTGTAAGATAATGTAGTTATGTACTATTTTTTTTAAGTTCTAAATATTTATATTTTTTTACAATTGTAGATGTTTGGAAAATAATTAGTATAATAGAGTGCTACCATTGTAATACATATAGCAATAATAAAAAAAATATATTAATATTTTTAAGTTATTTGTTTTTAATCATCGAAACTTATATAAATTATAAATATTTACAGGTCTTCCAAAATTCGCGAAACAAAAATGTTTGGGATTATATTGGTTCTTATGAGATCCCCGCCATTTTTGTTACACACAATTTGGAAGACCGTGTTTATACATTATGTACCAAAAGTAAAGCATCACCACAAATATAGCCGAAGTAATTTTTTTTTTAATTTGGATTTTTTATATATACCTGTTGAAAAAACAGCATTTAAATATATTAATTTACCATGGAGATACTTTAGGCGATGACACATAGTATATATATAATATAATATACATAGAATAGAATAGGTATATTAAATGAATATTATTTAGAAATAACAAAACTAATTAATAATATTTAATAATATTAAAAGTCAATTTCATTTCGATTTAGTAAATTATCAATGGTTATACTATATAACAAACTTTACTTTGAAATAATTTTAATTGTTTATTTGATTAGATAACAGGCGTACATTTTCATGGTTACTATTTGTTTATATTTGGTTTAAATAATAATATTTTATGTTTAATATAATTGATTTGTCATGATTTGTTTTTTAAACAACAAAATAAAATAAAACTTTTGATTGGCTTATATAAAAAACAACTTTAAACATGAAAACCTCTTTTTATTTTTTGTCATGTGTTAAATGTATCCTTAATTTGTTCAAATATCAGTTTTTTCGAAGGTAATATAAAAAAAAATACAAATAATTGTCTGTTTAGACTATTATAATGCCTTTCACGTGTGGAATGTTGTAAACCATTATAACTACGTATACGTATATAATCCCAAAACAATACAGTTCTCGTCTAGATTAATGGTAGCAAAATCGGAGCTTAATTGACCTTTATCAAACAAACACGTACCGGACACACGTGTATCGCTAATATAATTTTGTAATTGATCGATAAAATCAACAAATAAATAATACTATATCTAGTTTGAATATTTTTATAGGTTGCATTCATTGTTTAAAAAAAAAATATATTGTATAGTAATGGTATGATATGTAATTATATTAATAATTTAAGTTATGGAAAAAAAAAATGTACGTATATTTAGGTTGTGTATTTTCAGTTTAATTATTTTTATAAAAACTAGCGTATGTACGATCTAAATTACTAGTACTTATTCTACCTAACTGTAAGTACAACTTCTAACGTGTTGCAATTAGATTGATCAGTATTCAGTAGTACAAGTATAAAAAAAAAAACATTCGACCTTTCTAGATTCTAGTAATTTCTTAAACAAGTGAATTATTTTTCTTTATAGTTATTGGCAATAATATTTTGCTAGAATGATAGAATGCCAGTATGCATTATTATAATTTTTAATATAACAATAGTTAAATGATAGAGTTAAAAAAATATTTTTACTTTTTAGACGAGTACACTTATCATTCAACTATTCATGATAAATTTAATTGAACTTAAATAACGTATACTACTAAATAGTAAAATAAAATAATAAAAATAATATTTACCTAACTATTTTAACCAAAATATGAAACGTACTCTTAAATATGGATGTTATTACGTCATGTTTCTTATTTAATAAAATTATTACAAGTACAAAATTATACACTTTACATATTATATTAGGTATAAATTGTCAAATTTACAATACAATCAACGCAATTCGAATAATTATGGTTATAGAAATATAAGTAGGTACTTAAATCTTTTTTATAGTTACGGTATAAAATTCGTTAAAAAAATAAAGAAAAATGTACTATGATACACCCATAATAGATGCCTATTTTATTGAACATTGAACCACAATAATTTATCAACACTCAGATTGATGTACCGCATTTGACACGCCTTCGCGCCCGGGCCTAGTACTGGCGGGGACGCGTGGAGACGGGAGAGGACAACGAACACTATAGCACATTAGTTCCGCTGTATCCTCTGCAACGCATTAGCCAATAGTTTTCCTTACATCACACATGTGTTAGTGTCACAGAATTCTGTATCATCTTCAGATATCAAATAATATGGTTACAAATATATTGCAAAATTATAAATTTCAGAAAAATCCTTTATAAAAATACATAGTAGGATTTGACTTGACCTTCGTTCATATATCAAAGTAACCATTTCCTCGGCATGAGGTCTGATAGCCAGGTGTTCTCTACTACAGGTGTCCCTTACCCTCGCAAACAATCGGGCCCCGGACATTTTTTTTATCGCATTGACCGAAAAATGAAATCGCTTTTGACATTCCAATAATACTACAATAAGAAGTAATGTACCGAAAGGAAACGATTGTTAAATGGAAATAGTTTAAATGTGTCTCGGAACTTAGAGGTTCTTCTTTGTAATTAGCATAACAATGTACTACACCATGAGGATAATAATAATTCTTCAATAAACTAAATAAAATAAAATGATCCTTCATAATTTGTTTGTAGTGTTATTTACAATTCATTATTTTCTTTGTATCATATGATTAATGTTGTTTCACATTCTCAGAATGGTGAAAAATTCTTTGAATTTAGTATATATAACACAATGTTTTCATTGTTGGACGAAAAATAATACTAGCAAAAAATCCAAAGAACGTATAATAATACTAAATTTGATAATAATGTAGAATATATGTACGATCACCAAATTTAAAAAATATAATATACAATTGTACCTACTAACTGTAATAGGTTATTTTTTTAAAATTGGTACTCGGTGTTTTATAAATATCAAATTTTGATTTCATGATTCGTTTTAGTTTTAATAAAAACATTTAATTTATTTATTCTATGTTCAGCGTTCCATAACCAACACTACAAGAACGTCGTACATTTTTAAAATGTATAGTTAATTAAATATTTAGAGGTTTGCTTGAAAGATGAAACAAGAAATGATGGTCATCTCCAAAATTTTTTATTCAATTTAATTTTTATTGAAACATTATATGAAATTAATTAATTTTAAGGTGACGTAAGTGTTGAATCTGTCTGTAAACTCCTGAACACTGTCTACAATTTAAATAAATAATATATTGTTCTTAATTAATTTTAATTCTCATCCAACTGTTTTAAGATATATATATAAAAAAGTTGTCAGTAACAGTTTTTTATTTTTATAAAAAATAAATGCTTACACTTGTTGTTTATTTTGTATTTATCCAGTACACAATTTTTTTTTTTTGTATTAATTAACCCGCGGCAACTTAGGCCATCGGGTGGTTTTTAATTGTGTGGGAGGGTACTGTAGGTTTAAACACGTGTGTTTGTTAGTTTAGCAGAAAAATCTAGTGAGAACCTGTAGGTATTTGCCATGCCCGTGTGGGGGATGGCGGCCTCTCTCCAGACACTGTGACTACCCCAAAAGAAGTGCCACCCGTGGCCGGGATTCGAACCGGGGACGGAACGCGTCGCAACCGGCCGGCCACTCCGTCCCCCATACATAATTTTATTTATGATAAATAGTAAATATAATATAACAATAAAATAATATGCCTACTATAATTTTCAGTAGGTACTTATATATACATATTATATAATATTGCGATAACTAATAAGATATTATATTTACTTAATTTTACCAATTATTTTGTTTTAGATCCGATGAAGAGGATTCTAGCCAGAAATATTCTAGAATGGAAGATGATAATATCCAAGACAAAGAAAGATTTGCCAGGTGAGTGTTTAACAAAATTGGTAAAAAAAAAATTAAAACTTGTTTTTTTGTTAGGTATTGTTTTAAATTATTTATCAGGCACAATATTAATATACAATATATTATATTCAATGACAATATATTATAGTATTGGTGTATACTGTAAAATATTTTATATGTCACTTAATACCCATGGTTTATTAATTCATTAATGATAAATATAAATTATTCACATAATTTACAAAAGATACTTAATATTACAAAATATAACAATAGATTCAAATTTAAATTTATTGCATTTATCAATATAAAATCAATAAATATTATGGTTTTAAGTTATTTCTAAAGAAAAATACTTTGTTCCAATTTCTTGTAATTCTAAATTAAAAATGTATACCAATATATCAGTTTCTGTACTTTCAATTTAAAACTAGTCTAACAAATAATTAATTTTAGTGAGCATAGCATGTTATCTCTTACCTTGTTTAAAGAAATAAAGGATTGTTATCTAATCCCTTGAGTTAATGTAGTTCAAGATTTTCCAGCCAGTTGTGTTGCATTTTATGGCATTATGGTAGGGGTAGAATTTAATTTTGTTGTCCCCATTACAAAAGAATAATAAAACAAAGGCTTTAAAATTAAAAAAGCAAAAATTAAAAGTAAAATGAAAAAAAAAAATTACTACTTTGTAAAAAGAATGAACCTGCAGCCTTTCTTATCTACCTTCCTCATCCGTTCAATACTGTTTTCCAGATTTTGTATTATTAATTAGGTACACTTCTAAATCTGATTTACAAATTATACTCCATATCATAATTATATCATTAGTAGGTACAAGGTGTATTTTTAACTACCTATATTGATTATTTATTTGATAAACTAATAATTAGAAATTATTTCTTATTTAATAACTAGGCATCATTATATTACCACTTATATATTTCTTAATTGTATAAGTTAATGTACACATTATAAGATTATAAACTATAAGTACTAAGTACATACATTTGTTTTCCAGTATGGTATACACAAGTATATTTTTTCCTGAAGACTTCTGTGATAGTAAAAAGTAAAAGTTTCTTGCAATTTATTTTGGATATAAAACTAGGTCTCTTCTTCAAATAAATTATTCTCTAAAATTGTCATTGTTATTTTCAAATACAAATCCCGATATCACTTTCTTATAAATGGTGTGGCCCACCGCTCACATGTTATTTATTTGAAAGTAATAATAAGTTATTTTAAACAAAAAATAATAATAAGTGGAGCTCAATTACTTGCTATTACTTACATTTGTTTAATCGATTTTGATAGGTAGTGTTTTTCTTAAACTTTTGAAACCATTTTTTTTAAAATTATTTTCTTGGTCTTCAGTATTTTTCTTTCACATGGGGAACTACTGATCAAATTATAAAAATTACCTCTCCAAAGTATTACATTGTTCTAGACTCAATTTTTCATTGATCAATTATAAAAGTAAAACAAATAGGAAGACCTAATATAATATAATCCTCGGAATTATTTATATTACTGTCGAGATTACTGTGAAATGTTATGTAAGTAAGCACCCACTTTTAACATCTCAATAGTAAGCTACTATTAAAAGTTGAGTACACCAAATTATCTATTAATTCTTACTACAATTTCAAAATATTTTCATTGATTTACAATCTAGTATGTAATTCTCAGAATTTTTCATAGTAGTTACTTTCAACGATTAAATGATTGAAAATAAAGATAAAAAAAATCAGTTATATAAAATATCATATAGTTGAATAATAATTGTATTGAATAATAATAAAATAAAAATATGTTGATTGAAGATATCTTGCTCAATTTGTAATGAAATATGAACGTTTTCATCGTCAATATTTTTGAAAATAAAATTTTGATGAAGTTTTTTTTTTTTATTCTTATTATTTATGAATATAACTAGTGTTGTTCAAAGAGAAAAGAATAAGTGTATTATACATTATTATATGTTTTTTAAAGTTAGTCAAATATCAATAATATTTATGTTTGTGACTCTAAATAATGAAAATATTATGACATCCGAACAATGTCTGTTCTGTTAAATGTTAAGTCTCTTGTCTTATGATTTGCAATGTAAATTATCCAATTAAACAGAGCAAACAATACACTTATTTTACGTAAATTCTTATACACGCTGACTAAAATCATCAATTTGTCTTAAAAATATCCAAGGCTAAAAAAAATTTTATACAATCATTATATAATTTTTAACGTTTACCGTGACATATTATTATGTTTGACAATTATTTCCAATTTATTAAAGTAAAACTATTTACCTATATAGTATTAATAAAAATATATTTTATTATTTAAAAGTTATATTTACATTTTCTAATTAACATCTCACCCATTTTTTTATACAACTAAAAGTACCTACTTACCCGTATATTATGTCATTATTCTTAATATATATATTTGTCAATATTTGAATATTTTATTTTAATTTGGTGTGGTTTATTTAGTATTTTTGTGCAGTGACATTTATTTCTCAGTATTTATTATCTTACAAAAGTTATATAGGCATAATAATGATACTCTTGTCTCTTAAGTCATAAATCACATTTAATAGAAAACCATTGGTTGTACAATATAGGTACCTACAATTATTATATTTTATTTTTAAATTTTCATTTATATAACACTTACTCGCACTTACCTAAATAGGAGTAAGTTTTATTAAAAAATGTTCTATTGTTTAATTTGCATTCCAACTATGTCTATTATACAATTATTCATTTGTTTTATCAATAGTTATGTTTGAGTAATTATACATTAGAGTAATAAGTAATTATCAAATTAAATGACTTTATAACTTACAAAAAATGAATAGTGCTTTTGTTATTAAAAAAAAATATTGTTTGTTTAATTTAAGTTTATCTTATGCTCTTTTAGATCTTTTTATCAAACTGAAAAAGTAACTGCTCGATACATTGTCATACCTGCATTATATTATGATGTCTTACGCCATATAATATTGTACAAACTCACAACAAATTATTCATTCCAAGTTCATTCTGAATAATCAATTTAACCCTGGTATTTTAGATTTGGATCGTGGTAGTGAATGTATTAGAATGTGTTTATTTTATTTTTGTACATATACCTGTATTTTTTTTGTTCACCTTTTGCAGTATTCAAACTGTTTCAATTCCCATTCTTGGGTGGTTTCTGGTAGTAAATTTGGAAATAATTGGTTGGTACTTAGGAAGGTTGAAAGTAGAAAATTCTCAATACTTTTAAAGGTAATTGGAAATTCCAAACAAAAATTGGGAAAACGGAAATTTTTACAAAAACCATTTATTGACAAAATCAATTTTTATTTTGTTATAATTAAAAAAAGAATAACTGTAAAGACTTATGAGGATGTCAGCATACTATTTGTTTTCTTTCACGCACTGTATAGCAAATTTTAGGTTCACAATAATCATAATAATTTCTAAAATTAGAGTGAAATGACCTCTTATACAATTTAAAGGTAAGATATTTATCTAGGGCATCCCATAGGCTTTTTTTTATATTTTATTTTTAAAGCGAGCTATGATTATTTTAAAATTGTAAATGTAAATTGTGTATCTTAAAATGTCGTATACCCGCATATTATATGATTTCCGTCATACCAAATTTTTTTTACCAGTTTTAATTGTATGTTGAGTTTTGATATTAGAGTGAATATTGTTTGTCATCAAACTTTTAAGTAAGAACATTATCTGTGTTCTCTCGATCGGTTTTTACAATATTTTAATTTTTGAGTGAGTTATCAGTATGTAAAATATTAATATTTGAAAATTAATTCACTCGTAATTCACTTAAAAACTAAAATATCGTAAAATCCCGACTAAGATAACACAGATAATGTTCTTATCTAAGAGTTTGATAATATGTATAAATTCACTAATATAAAAACCAATTGTGCATTAAAAGTGGTGAACGAAAATTCGCTATGTTGTACGTTAGGAAAACGTAAGTAGGAGACAACATAATATGCGGATACAAGTCGCCCGCCGCGCCGCAGCGAAGAAGATCGTATCTCTATTTTTACATTTTTTTTTTCAAATTGTCATACCTTTTTTGTGTAGTTCCCGCAAAGAAGGTAGTAACTGCATTTTATTGTGTAGAACGTCTTTGATTATTTCATGCGTATATCAGTTTCGCGGGAACTACACAAAACAGATATGACAACTTGAAAAAAAAAATTGTGAAAACAGAGATACGAGACATAATGAAAAATTAAATTCTAATCGTTATTAATATTTTTTCTTGACCTATCTAAATTTGTTATTTCATCTGTATTATAGTTAACATTACATTCACAATTATTCAATAACTAATTACAGTATGCACCATATATCCACATAGTAGGTATATTATAAACATGTGTAGCTACCTAATAAATGTAGGTACATAATATTATGTTAATCATCTGTATGTTCAATAGGTTATAATACTTAATAATTTATATGCATTGGGTTCTGGTCATTGTAATTATTGGTTACTACAATTTACTATCTATAAAAATCAATACCTACCTTGCATGTAAAATATTAATATTTAAAAATACTCATGACTTGCTTTAAAATTAAAATATTATAAAAAATAATAAGTTATAAAGTTTTATAATAATTAATAGGTCAATGACTCTAATATTAAAGCTTACAAGTAATAAAAACACATCATACAATTTGAATTCCTGAACGTAAATTTGAAATAAATGTATTATTAATTAGTTTGTATCACCCGAAGCTTACAAAATATTAAAACCATCATAAGATTTAGGTGGGTACCAATTTAATTTTTTTGGGATTATTATACAACATTTTTTATTGTTTTTATCTTTTTAGATTATCTTAAAAATCTTGAAAAATGTTTGATCTTATGATACATTTAAGCTTTAAAGAATGTTTCACCATGATATGAGGTAGTATTGGGGTGCCGAGGGTTCTTATAATTGACACGAAAACTATTATAATATAATAAGTCGTGGCACCTTTAAGAAATTTTTGTTAGTGTCTTGCTCAGCCCTAAATATATACTGTGTTTATGATTTCCAACTGGTAAATGCTGTTTTAAAGTTTAAAAAAAAAAAAAAATTCCAAAAGAAAAATACGCTGAATATTATAAATTATTCATAAATTATATTATTATTTTTAATTTTTGTGATAGCTATATCAGTTTAGGAGTGTAGAAAATTGGCGGCTCGCGATTCGATTGTGCTATGTTATATTATACACAAGCACAATACGTGGTAATTCAAAAATTAATGAACTGTTGTTCCTATAATGACGTTTAATTTTATTGTATTTGTTTACAAATTATAATATTTAATACTTAATCTCAGTATCATATGATAATCGACAGTATATTTATTATTATGTTTATGTATAGTATGTCAAATAATATTCTTGGCTCTAAAATCTTGTATATTATATAGATGTATATACTTGTATATGCTGTAGTCTTTTAAGACACTTTTGAGCAAAACTTCGCCGAGAAGGTTAATTCGTTATATTATTCGGGCACGGAGACTGCTAATAAAGACGTGATTGTACAAGAGCGTGCGCGCGCTCCCGAAACTTTTCTTCATCGCTACCCGCGTCCGCATATAGTATTCATTAAAAACCGCCCCAAGTTTATTCGTTGAACTTCAACAGCGTGTGTGTGTGTGTATATATATATGTACACTATGTGTGTGTATATAAACGCCGTTACTTCAGGGTTGCGGGAGGAGGGGTGCTTGGTTTGTGAAAGTACATTATATTATCTCTTGCCCGAAATTATTATTCAACTTTCGTATAATAATTTCGCAATCATTAACAATTTTCTATTTCCCCTCCCATCATCTTCTTTGACACAATGATTATGCATGTATAATAATAATATAATAATAATAATTTGTACCTACACGCGTGTATGTCTTCTGCACTACATATATATATATATTATAATATAAATACTACACACAATATACCTATTCAATACCCATATAATATACTTATATATTTTCAATATTTTTAACCGAAACACCACCACACATTGGAACGAGAAAAACCGGAGCGCCAAATCAAGAGTACAGTTTAGAGAGGAGAGTTGAGTGACCCCCGTGGCGAACTATACAACAACAAGGCACATGCCTATACACATACACATACACATACACATAGTGAATATAAGCTGCTTGTGCATATAGCCGTGAGAAGAAGGCGCGCATCCCGCCCGCCGCACGCCGCCTACCGGATGCTTGTCACGATTTTCCTGGGCGAGATCATCGCGCAACAGCCACCCCACCCCCGCGTCCACCGGGTCCTAGGCTGGTGGCCCCCGCCGCAACGATATGATATTATTATATAAATAACCTTTCACCGTGATACACACACACACACAACACACTAGCGCACACGCACAGACCGTCTCGCGGGGTATACGCGAAAACCGTAATAAACGGCGCACGCAGGGTAAATATAGGTAATATACGCTGCAGACAGCAATCGTGTGTGTGTGTCATTGTTGTTTCCCTTATACCTGAGAAAGTAACAATTTAAAAAGTAGGTATATAATATATTATCATCGAGAATTTGAAAATCTAATGATAAATTATATATAATATTTAAATGTACAATGTAGGTTAAGTACAATATATTAAAATAGGTATAGGCATTATTAAATAGGTATTGACCATGTATGTAGAATAACACGCGGCATAATTGGATATTATTTCTAAGAATTATGAAATTCAGATTTTAAGTGTGATAAGAGAGAATGTATATATTATAATATACAATCATTAATCACACACATCACTTAATCTATTGTATAATTAACTTATTAATGATTACCAAAGTGTATACAGCAACTGCATGTTTCTATAATAGTATACCAGAACACAAACAATAACTATACTGTTCAATATTATAAAAAATAAACAAATACTTTTTTAATACCTAGATGTATAATTTTATATTGCATTAAAAAAAAATTTGTTAATATGTTAAGTATTGTACATTTATATTCAATAATAATTTAATACAATAGCTGAGCTGTAGAATACTCTTTTACATAGTTATGATTACAATAGTTATTACATTTTCGAATCTGAACAAAAACTTTATAGTAAGAAACACTTTTTATTTCATATTTATTGTACTTATTTAAAATAGTCGACTAATAAAAAAGTTATTACATTTTTGGTCAAAAAGAAGAAATATATTTTTGTAATGAAATCAAATCAAAGTATTCTTATAGTTGTTAGTACCTATACATATATGATATTGACTTCATACTTAGTATTTAATTTCACAAATTCATCTTATAGAAATTGATAATTCAATATTGTTTTCTATATTTTATTCATAATTGTTTAGCTACAGTGACACCCAGACGGGTTACCAATACTACAACTACATGTGCCCCTGAAGGATGGTGGGTGAAAATTTGTAGTGCAGTGGTGCCACTAAAAAGCTTATATAAACTATAATAATTAATTTCTGTGGATTATAGTGATTTACTAATTTATTTAAATATTTAACTACCAGGAAACTAAGCTATTATGAAATATTTAATTAAAAATGTACTTATAAATAAATGTTTTGTGAGTATAATTTATTGTTGAGCGCACCAATCATTTTTTATACATATTAAGAAGGGTGAACGGATGTGTATACTTCTGTTAAGTGCACGTGCTCTCAAAATTCTTATTTACCCCACCGTTGAGCTGAATTTGTTTTTGGCTGATAGCTAATTAAAAGTACCTAATGAATATTATATCATTATCTCAATATCAATAGTAGATTTGTACAGTATTTTCTGAGTATAAGCAATATATGAAAAATATAAGGTAGCTCTTCCAATAGTCATTTTATAAGTTACCTAATAAATGCATGTTTACATACTCCAACTTTATGTTATATTATCTTTTTTCAGACTAGATTAAAATATTCTTTCCGTAGATTTTGCACGTATACATTTCTTATAAATTATAATGTTATGTTTTAAATAGCAATATCATATTATATTAATCGAAAATGAGTGAATTCGTTAATTATGATCTTATTTTACTACTACTTTGATTCTTTTGCGAGAACTATCAAAACGGCTTGTTATTTAATTCTAATTACGATAAAAAATTAATTATTTTAAACGGCCGGTGAAATTGTTGTATTGCACAAATTAATTAAGGATCTATTTAAACACATTATTAATACACATATACAATTATTTATAATAAACATTTCGTAATTTTTCTTTTTACTATTTATTTTGAAAGAAATAATTATTTGTATAGAGGTATTACAATGTTTGCATACCGGCATGATTAGTGTATCTCAAGGATAAAATAGCAAAATGTTTAAATGCGTCACCAATGATAAACATATCTTGAAATAATAATAAATAAATAAAAATAAAACACATTTATACAAGAACAAGACAACTTCACTGTGTAAATTCTGTATACTATTATAGTATAGGTATTCTCAAAAAAAGTTGCAAAACAGTTTATATTTTATAGTTCACAAAGGTATAATATAGAATTTTAACAGAAGTTATAATTATTACAAAACTTATCATTGTACATCAAAACAATTGATTATAAAATAAAAATACTTAATTATAATTGATCTCCGATATTCAGCTGATAAACAGTGGCTAACCTCACTTTAATAAATTAAACAATATTAAATACTACATAATATAATTAAAAATATGATATAAACAACTAATGGTATACTAAACATCGGCAACACTGCTGAAGGGTATGCACAATATAAGTTTTTAGTGAAAATAGAGTCAATAGAAATAATGCTTGAAAGTTGTAAGGTAACACTGATGTCCCTCTGCGTAGTTAAGACTATGGTTTTTTGTTTGTATAGTATAGATAATGCGCATTATTTAAATAAATTAATACTAATCGCTGATTAAATATATTTAAGAATGAAGGATTTAATATTTTGTCATTTTTAGTAATTTATTTGAATTCTGTATTTAGTGGACACCACTCACATCGTCACATTTTATTTAGTTATAGTATAACATATTTTCGTTCAGCAAAACCAATTGTATGTACTTATTAGTTTTAATATTAAAGTGAATATAAGCTACTTATTATCAAAATTAATGGTTAGAATTTTAGAACGTTACAGTGGCGTAATATAGTCATGTTTATAGGGGGGGGGGGGTTGGAACATTTACCTTAAAAATAACTTCAAAAGGTTAGAACTTTGTAACTAAGTCCAACCGTCAAATTCGGATTGCATCATTGTTCTTAATTAAATAAAATACATGGTCTCCGAAAAAAAAATATTCCAAAAACCATTTATTGGGAGCTAATTTGCATTGTTGCGCCATATTTCAATGTATAAAATACTTTAGTATCTATACCTATAAACAATAATAATTAATATTTATAGTTAAATAAGTACTTAAATATGGTTTGCCAGTTTTCAAAAAAAAGTCATGTGGGATATGACGCCACTGGAACATCATTATCTGTGTTTGTGCTTCGATTTTTTACGATGTTAAAATTTTTAAACGGGTTATAGAATATTATGTAACATTAAAAAAATTCTCATAACCCGCTTGAAAATTCAGAAATCGTAAAAAATTGACATACCAAACACGGCTAACGTTCTTATCATTAATTTTGATTATAGGTAAATGCTCAATAATTTTAAAGCTAACAACATGCAAATTAGATATATTTTACGTTTCTAAGTCAGGAAAAATATGCCATATCGGTGACCATCCTCTTAATTTTTATTATTACAATTTTGATTCAACAAATTATGCTGTCTTAAAATTCTTTGTGGTATTATATTTCTACTTAGTATTAATATTATTATCACATGTTAAATGTTTTTATTACATTGTATTAAAGATAAAAAAAAATTATAATCTAATAGGTTAGGTTTTCCATACATTTTTACTTTTTTAATCTATTACAAATAATACGTTGTGTATTCAAATATTAATTATTAGTGTTTGAATATTTTAAACCGGGCTTTAAACATTACATTTGTTTTATCAATTTAATTAGTGATTAGTCAATAAACTTACATTATTAAAAAGTCTTTTAAGATAAGTATATATATATATATGTATATTAATGTGCAATGTATTGCATACATACGATAAGTGGCCCACTGCCTACTGTCTCACTACCTTAAGGTACTACCAACTATGAATGTTTTAGGTATCCACCACGTATATTGCATGATTTATTTTTTATTTCCCTTCTTGAGTACACTTATTTTTATTGTTTTATTTTTGTATTGTTACTTTAGAAGGTTACCAGTAACTTAATAACGCCATTCCTACATCTGATAATATTTCTGAATTGGATACTTAAAAAGTCAGATATAATTTGAACCGTGTAATTTCGAAATATTTTGGGAAAAAGTTATAACATTAAATATTTGGTAGAACTATTTTTAGCCTATAAAAAATAACGTATATATATATCATATATTAATAAAATTAATGTAAGATAAATGCACAGTGGCTTATTTAATGTATGCTCATGTAGATGTGGATCCTTATTGTATTTCATTTTAATTTAACTTTTCATCTTTAATTAATTTAATAAGACCAATTTTTTAGTAAACAAATTATATTCAATAATTTGTGTTTGAATAAATCCTGGTATTTTATAATACTATTTAATATTTTATGATTATCTTTAAAAATACCTAAGTTATCGCTTTATAATATTATATCATCATATCAATGCAAGATTGTTATGATATAAAAACAGTTCGGGTCTTATTAGGAGGTATGTAATACCTCCTATATGTCGACGGAAAATAAAACCATTAAAATCGACCATAAAAAAAAAAAAAAATTTGTTTCTGGTCAAAATATAAATTTTAACTAGCGATCTGTAATTTATTTTAACAAAATTGAATAATTGGTATATTTTTCCGTAGATTAATATTTTTTCTGGTTTCTTATTCTTAATAAAACCAATACTTAGCCATATATTATTAAACTGTGCAACATATTTTTTCATACTTAATAGTATTTATAGAATGTGGTTTTATGACGATTTATGTATATCTTGCGAATTTTCTTTTCCTTTCCATGTGAAATCACTGTAGGGAGAATCATTGCGAAATTGAGAGGCGGCGGCGGAACAAGATGACAGCGTACATCACGGAACTCTCGGACATGGTGCCGGCATGTCAATCACTAGCTCGGAAACCGGACAAACTCACCATACTCCGAATGGCTGTTAACCATATGAAAAGTCTTAGGGGTATGTATACTAAAAATATAAATGTGAATGAAACAAATGTTTTGAAACATTCATAAAAATCATCTACAGTGGCGCAATTATCGGGAGTGTTGGGTGTGCAATTCACAGGGGCCCCCGATTTTTGGGGTTCTCATATACGATATTCTTACTATAATGTGTATTATACAAAATAATATAATAATAATTAAATATTAATACAATTAATATAATATAATCTATTAATATATATATATATATTATAAAATAGAAGCCCCTTTTTTGTATTTACGAGCATATCTCGAAAAGAACTCTACTTATTTTAATACGGTTTTCCCTATTAAATCGGTCGAGTCACGGGGAAGGATTTAATGTATTATAATTTTGTTTGGTAAAATAAATTGGGTGCCGGGTAGCCGAAAATAATAACAATCTATGTCTATATACATAGTCCAAATAAATGTTTGTCTCTATGTCATTGATTTCCTCCTAAACCACTGAAATTTTTTGTGTGTTTTTGAGAGAGTCGAATGGTTTAGATTCACTATTAGTCTATTAGACTAAGTTTGTTCAACCCGGAGAGGTATTTTGAGATTTACGATAGACATTTTTTTTTAAATAATTAGTTAAAAATAGTATTTTAAATGTTTGCCATTAGTTACTCTGGTAGATGAGGTAAAAAGATCCATTAAATCGTCGCACTCTTATGGTTTCGAATAAAGAAATTATATCTTAAAACAAACATGAGAGTTAAATGTATATACTATATTTGTAAGCTGTAACTATTATATAGGGTTTCAAAAACTACTTGACCGATTTTGTGAAAATTTAAAATTGTTCTTGGAGATATTAGGAAAGTTTAAAAAGTACTTTGAACCACGTTCGATTTATACCAAGTGCTGTACTGTGTTTAATTCTTGCTAGCAGGTAAGGGCCCCGGTCTAGAAATTTTCACATGGGCCCCTTATTATCAAGTTGCGCCACTGATCATCTAGTCAAAAAATATTAGTTATATTTTTTAGATAATAAATATCTTAATTCGATTGGATAAACAAATACAATTTTCGTACAAGTTTGTTATGTAATGTAAATTAAAAATTATACGTAGTCAATACTCGATGTCTTATATGGGTACCTGGGTATTTACTATTTTCTAATAATTGTTCATTATCTATAATATTCTATAGTCTATAGTATACCAGTGGTGCTGCTAGGACTTTTAAAACGTGCAAGTATCAATTTTAAAAATAACTTACAAGCCGCATAAATTTTTTTACTCATGATATTAATTGACAATAACAATAATCATTAAAATAATATTATACAATCTTACAAATTATAATTTTTATAATTATATTTATTTATTATTTGATTTTATTTTGACGTGGATGGACGGAATCTCTGTTTCTTGCCAAAGATATTGTAATTAATTGAACCACAAAAAATAGTTTTTAATTTGTTCACTCTTTAAATTAATGTACCCACTATTTTATTGTGGGACGCATAACATTTGTAGATCGTCGTGGGTACCGCTGGTATACAATAAACGAAGATAAATTATTATTTTTCCTTAGTTACCTATTGTGCTTAAGCTCCAGGTTTTTTTGTGACTCAATAGGACCTAACACCTAAAGATTTTTTAGGGGGTGCTAATTTTGATTTAGGGCGTGCTAAGGACCCAAAGCACCACCCCCTCTAGTTGCGCCAATGCTATTAATATAAAAAAAAAGATAATAATATAATAATTGCATTTATGTAACTTATAACAATATTATAAAATACCTAAATTTTAACCTTAAATTTCCTTAATTCAGATCAAATATAGGTACCAAAATGTATTTATATTGATGAACACAACTATTACCTTTACAGCTTAATACAAGGTTATTTTAATAAATTAATATTTTACTAATGATAAATAAAAATAGATTTAGTGACTTCTTTATTATTTACCTTATACTTTTGGTAAAATTTTGAATCGAATTAATTATTTGAAATTTTATATTAACAAATTTATATTACGTATATTAGCCTTTTCTCTATGCAACAACCCGTTGCTAATTCCTGTAATAATGAATTTTACTTTTTCAAAATCCTATAATCAATTTTATAAGGTATCATTGTTATTTATATTTTCATTTCCGTTTATTTAATTCCCAAAGTAGTTTAATCCTCAACACCTCAATAGGAAGTATCAAATAACACTCACATATACACGTCGTCTACTACCATCCTTCTAGATAATAACCTCGCTGAAAGGGCGCGTGAGAACTCGCAAATTCATCTCGGACAGCAAAAATGCTTTGTCGCAGGATGCGTGTTTCCTTTTTCCCTTTTCATTTATTTCCTTCCGCACAGGACAATGTGTGTGTGTGCTCTATCGTAGTCTATCTAATACCCCGAATTGTGAACTAGACCGCCATGAATTCAATTACAACATCTTCTTTTTCCTGTTCTCTGTGCGTGATTTTTTTTATTTTTCTATTGCGTTTATTTATTATTCATACGCTGCATTAACTATATGTTAATATTGTATACGGTGTAGGACGTAGGTATTAGGAAATTATTTTCGCCGTATAAAGTGAAAACATTTTTTTTTACTTTATAGGTATCCGATAAGTTATAGGTACACCTATAATTATAGTTTATGCGTATATCAGTATATGCTCTGTTTGCAGTTTTTATTTTTCATCAGCGTTAATCGTCACGGTGCAATAGCATACAAATAATAAAATAAAATGTTGAATTTGCTAACTTAAGGCTACTTACTAAGTACATACCTAATGTATTATTTGGTCTCCGGCAACTCTGCTGGTATTATTACAAGTGCCTATATAGTTTACGACTTTGAAAGATGTCAAACGAGGTACCTATAATATGTTTTCATCGATACATATAAATTGTATGTACACATTATATTGTCGCATTAGAAAATACTTGTAAAAACTACAACAAAACTTGCTGATTGATTTAATTCTTCATCGTGAACTGGCGAACTGCTATAAATATTATTAATCGTATACAACAACTTCTTATATAAACATTGCGCGTTTTAGATGATTTAAATTTATATTTTATTTCTTTCGCCAATAATGTAAAGAAGTAAAGGAGTGGGGAAGTAACAATCATAGGTATATGTAGTTACAATAAAACAATTTTTTATGACCGTGTTTATATAGCTTTTTAGTGGTCAATGATTATTTTTCACTCAATACCTTAGGTAGGTACATAGATATTTTTCTTTTCTCTTTATACCATCGTTTTTGTCATAATAACGGTTACCTCTTATACAGAGTACAAAACCGATTGTATTCAAATGGACGGTATGCGGATGACGAGAATGAGTATTGTCGCATTATAGGTGGCATATACGTTTGTTTGGAACCCGGTCAAGTCAAAGCCAGTTATATATTATTATTATTATTACTATTATGCTAGAAATAATGTATAATAATAATAATAATAATATTTAATATTCACCAGGTTAAGCGTTATGTCTGCCCGCTGGCGGCATGGCTCTATTGTTTATTGTCACGTCCATTGTCAATTTCCTGTTTCACCCTTCGGTTTTTGACGTACTTTTATTTTATTTTACGGGCGAGATGTGAATGACAATGTTTTTTTTCTATTGCGCATTGCCAATTTTATGTCTGATTTAAAATATAAAACTTATAATTTATAATTTATTAAACTAAAAAAATGTAATGTTGCACAAATTAACAAATATAAAATTAAGTTATTTACTTTAGGTTTTCAACCGAAAATTATTTAATTATTACATGTGTAATGGCCACCATAACCTTGTAAAGCGCAGTATTGTAACACTTCAAGTAATTCTATATTGAACATTATATAATTACAATATAATATTATACTTTATTACTTAAATAAATATACATTTTTTATTATTAAAATATCACTCTTGTTAGTTGTTGATGTTTGTTTATTGATCATTTATGATTTTACGATTGTTCTTAATTATAATTTATAATAATTGATCTTATTTCAATATTTTTGTTTTTAATAATCTCGTGTTTTTTGACTAGAGTAGTTTTCCTTTGGTGATAATATTATATTTTTATTGTCAAATCTTGAAACTCAAAAATATGTACCAAGAGCGTAAAGATGGTTTTTAAATATGGTATTCTATAAACTTGTCATGTAAATTATAGGTACAGGTAACACAAATAATGATGGCACCTACAAACCTAGCTTTCTAACGGATCAAGAGCTTAAACATTTAATATTGGAAGCAGCTGATGGTTTTCTATTTGTCGTTACATGTGATACTGGTAGAGTTATATACGTTTCCGACTCTGTTGCACCAGTATTAAATTATTCACAAGTACGAATTTACCACTAAGACTTAAAATTGGTTAAATAATAATTATTAATGTTATTTTCTTAGAATGACTGGTTAGGGACAAGTATGTTTGATCATTTACATCCTGAAGACGTAGAAAAAGTACGCGAACAACTATCCACACAGGAACCACAAAATTCAGGACGTATATTAGATTTAAAAACTGGTACAGTGAAAAAAGAGGGTCATCAATGTAAGTCAACTATAAATAACCTTAGCTATTATTAATATTTTATTTCTATAATCACAAGTACAATTTTACGTATTGTAGCTTCAATGAGACTGTGCATGGGTTCTCGACGTGGGTTCATTTGTCGAATGAAAATCGGTAATAGTGGTGGTATGATGTCCAGTATATCGGGTCATAATCTACATCAACGTCTTAAACAGCGTAATACATTAGGACCAACTCGTGATGGTAACGAATTTGCCGTCATCCACTGCACTGGCTACATAAAGAACTGGCCTCCATCTGGTCAGTTTGATCATCCATTATCTGGTATGATGTCGATCTGTCGTCTAATCACCTCGATGACACTTACCAATAATAGTCAAAAATCCCTCCATCTAAAATTCTTATGATTAAATTTCTATATAAAATGTCATGTATTTAGGTGTTCAAATTGAGAGAGCTGTCGAAGAAGATGGTACTCATTGTTGTTTAGTTGCTATTGGTCGGTTGCAAGTTACTTCCACTCCAAACACTACTGATTTAGCTGGGTCTAATAGTAATGCTGGTAAAACCTAAAATTAACTTTAAGTATTATTAAAGTGTACCAAATATTTACCACCAACTTTTTTTTTAGAATTCATATCTAGACATTCTATGGATGGTAAATTTACATTTGTTGATCAGCGTGTTACACATATACTTGGCTATAAGCCACAAGACCTTTTAAGCAAAACATGTTATGAATTCTTTCATCCTGAAGACCAAACTCATATGAAAGAAAGTTTTGAACAAGGTACATTTCTATTCCACGACCTTGACAAATATAAATTAATAATTGTTTGATTACTTTTCAGTTCTTAAAATGAAAGGCCAGATGATGTCCGTGATGTATCGGTTTCGTGGTAAAAATCATGACTGGATTTGGCTAAGAACAAATGCATTTGCATTTTTAAATCCATATACTGATGATATTGAGTATATTGTATGCAACAATTCAACAGCTAAGTAAGTTTTTATTTTATTAAGTTAAATATCATTGTCTCTATTTTGTATATTTGTTTTATATTAGGTCCTCAATGCACTCCCCATCTGAAAGTGGAGTTAATATCAGTAACCCGTCTACTGAACCTGTTTATCAACAACAGGCACCTGGATTAGATTATACAGTTCAAAGAAGGGATCATGTAGCAGCACCACCATATCAAGCTCATGCAATGATTGCTGCTGCTCCAACAGCCAGTCAACATATGATACGTTAGTGTTTTAATTTGAATTTCTCTATAACTACTTTTACATTTAAATTTTTTAAATAGCTAACAATACAGCGCAAAGACCAAACAGCGCTCAAAATGTATTTAATACATATGAAACGAATGCATCACCCATCAGTTATCATTCGCCCAATCAAGGTACTCAAAGTCAAGTTCAATCCCCATTAATAAATCGCCTTACTAAGTCAAGTCCAACACCTGCACAAACAGCATGGACATTGCGCCAAGTAAAAATATTAGAACATAAAAATAATAAAATAATATTTATATTTCAATATTTTAATACTTATTTATTAATTTAGCCGGTCACTGAAGGTTACCAATATAATCAAGAAATGAGTCCATCTCGCTCACCATCAGGTCCAACATATACACAATTGAGTGGTGGAGCCAGACAAACAACGTATCACAATCCTTCACCAGCAACTGCGTCTCCAGGTAAAATAAAAAATAAAAAGGTTGGATTGTTAAATGGTTTTGAATTATTATTTCATTACTCTATTGTATAAAATTAAAAATACTATTAACTTATCTATTTTTCTAATAAATAGACTTAAACCATTAAATTATGGTTTACAATATTTTTAATTTAAATAGAATAGTCAAATAATTTATTTGATTTTTTAAAGGAATGTGGGGTTGGCAAGCTGGAGCAACTGGGGCCACAGCTGTGGCAAACAATGTACCACCACATCCGCATAGTGGCCATCCACAAGAGCTGTCTGATATGATGATGCAGATGCTTGATCAGAGTGCAGCAGCTGCTTCATTTGAAGACCTTAACATGTTCAACACAAATTTTGAATGAGTTAATCATTGTTTTATTATAATATGTTAAACAAATTAATTAGGGATAAAATGAATGCAATTGTCACAAATTACCTGAATGTATGCTATTAACTGAATGTGTTTAATAGCTGCCTGTAAGGTATTATCAACACCATCTATGGTAGTATTATATGGTTTTCATGTATATTAGAAACTATTATCATGATTTACATGATATACGGGATATCTGTTGTATGTTTAATATTATGGATTCTTTGATTTCTGTAGTCTATACAAATGTAATAAGAATCTCATATCAAGTTTATTAATGACTTAGTAAGTGTTACTAAGTTTACTTAGATTATTATAAACAAAAAAAACATTTTTAAAAAAATAATTTATTGGTATTATTTTAAACATTGGTTTTTTACAATTTAAACCACGCTGCTTTTTATAATACACCAAATTATAATTTTTATATAGTTCATTCTCTTCTATTACTGATAATTACTACAGTTACAACCTCCATGCTACCTCTGTCTTACTCATCTCAATGAAGTCAGTACCTAGGTTAGCTCAGTGCCATAAAAATAAATAATAAGAAGATTTTAAATTTATTGGAAACTTTACTTTCTTTGCCCTTAAATCTCTATGAACAGAAGTTCAAATATTATATATATATATATATTTATTCATTTAGACACATATCATTTTTCAAATATATATCAAATCCTTCCGTAATATTGTAAATTTATTTTTGATTGTATTTTGTTTATTTTTTCAAAACTGGATAACTAAATTAACTTTCTTTTGGGATGTTCTCAATTCAATTTGTAGTTGACTGCATTATACGCATATATACGAATAACATAATAAGAATAACTTTGAGCCAAATACCAGTGGTCAACTTCAAATGTCAGTCCATTGAAAGTTTATTTTTTTTTCGTCCATACTATATGTATACAAAATTGTATATAATATTGTAAGCTTATAATAGTATTATTTACTTTATACTGATGTAAGTGTGTGACATTTTTATAATTTAAATACGAATATTTCTAAATAATTTGTTATTTTATTGTCTAAAAAAAAAAAAAAAATACTATTTTATACAAATTTAAATGTGTATATACATATTTACATATTATATGAAATTCTATATAAATATACGTATAACGAGTTAATGGTGATACCATTATATTCTTTTAATTAACCACCATTTTCACTTATACCACTGCTACGAATTTTTTCCTTTTTCTCTTTTGCGCAGTTAATTTAAAAGAATATACATTGTAAATACAACACTTTGTTTTAAGTTATATACATAATTTTTATTATTGTACATTATATATAATAACAGTTTAATAGAAGTATTGTATAATTGAATGAAATATATTTAGTGGTTTTTTTTAATAATTAAATTGTGTAATTTTTGTTTTATTTTCCTTATACAGATATTTTGTTTTCAAAAACAGTTATCTAACTACATAATACCACTTACAAGGCACTGGCAAACCAAAGACAGCGACTCACTGTCCTTTAGGACAGTAGACCACTGGGCCAGTCCGCCCCTGGCCACATCTCAGTTTTATACAGGGTGATAGTTAGGTATATTCTAATTTTAGTTCTTAGGAATGGCTTTTGCACCAAGGATGTCTACTAGGACCTAAAAATGTATATGCAATTATATGCTAATTTAAATCTCATTGATATTTCTGTTTTCATCTTATTAACTTAAGTTATCATTGATGATCGACCCCAAATATTTAAATTAATCAATTCTTTGCAAATACCTTTTGCATCAATGTATTCTCCTTGAACCTGATTCCGATTTGCACGGCTAACTATATAAATAATCTGTGTGGTATAATGTATTCATTGACATAAAGCTAGCCTACTTCATTTGGCAAACATTTCTTAAAAATCAAAAATATACAACATTACCTTTAAAATTATGTAGATGTGACAGTTTGAGACTGATTCGTTGACATATATGTCACACAAAATATAATTGTATAAACCAAAAATTTAAAAACAATAAACTAGCCATTAACTTATTAAAAAAAAAAATACCCTAGAATAGTAGGGATACATTTGTGGTATAAATCACTTAAAATACATCTAAATATTTTGAAAATATCATTGTTCACAGAAAATGATAATGTTTAAGTGATTAAATGTATATGTATAATGTTTTAAGTTTCTTCTGTTAACACGTTGACCGCCATGTGGCCACTGGCGGTCATTTGTAAATTTCAAATTGTATGTTTTTGTGAACGCCGGTGGCCACAGGTTGATCATTAATACTACGCCACATGACTGCCGGCGGTGCTAAATGAATATGGTTTTATATTATTAACTTCTCCATGACGCTATAATAATGCACCCAAAAAAGTGCCGTGGCATAGTGGGAATCATTACAAATTTTTTGATGTAATAAATGTATTTTTAAAAAAAATTTTATATTTTTAAACTTTTTTTCAAATACATAGTATAATATACAAATTTGGAATGACACTGAAAAATATACTTGGCGTACAGATGATGCATAATCGTGTGACCGGTGGCAGTCAATGTGTTAATATTTTATGAATAAAAATGAACAATTATTGTTATTATATGTTTGGTTATCCCTTGTAATCAAAATCGTAATTCTCAAACGCCCATAAAACATTCATTATTGCTTTATGCCAAACTTTTTATTAATTCCATTAAGAAAAACTTATGAGAAATCTTGTACCATATTTTCAAGCCTGTTTTGAACACTTAATAAATTTTACTCATCATAAGAAAAAAAACAATAAGTTTAGTTTAAAGCTGCTTCAAGAGAATATACGGCAATAAAAGGAAAATTACCTTGTTAAAATTGATACTCATATTTGGTAGAACGATGGTGGAAAAATGATAAATACGACTCATTTGAATGTTTTCTTAGAGACACCAGATCATATTGTAATATTGTGAAAAATTTAAAAAAATTATTGTGTTTAGAATTAAATATGCGATTAATACGTTTGTGTATTGTTGAATATCTTTTACTAGATAACATTTAAATATATAAATTTTTTAATATTATTAAATAATATATTATTTCTGCATTAATTCAGTATTTTTTGATATTCTAATTAAATATAAAAACATGTGGTGGATTGCATAATTTGACATATATTAATGTGAGGTAAACCAACAAGAATACCGGCTTTTATTTGGCAATGGTTGATATAGAATAAGTACATTCCAGATTTATAAAATAACATAATATAAAATTGAAGACAATCTTTTACAATGTACAGATGCCAAAAAAAACACAGCACCGTGTAAAGATAAAACGAAAATATAAATACAATGTACCCATTGTTCTATTAAAAAAAAAAATAACTAATGTACATAGCCTTTTACTTTATTAAATTATTAATATAAATAATATAGGTACATTAAAAAAAAATATATATCATTAATTCAAATTAGATTTTATTCATAATTCCTGGACATAAAAATTAAAAAAATGTTATTGTTTATCTTTTTGTTTGTTTTTTTCTTTCTCCAAAGCTTCTTTTTCTGCTTCTATAACATTTACCATTTCTTCAAGAGATGCTGGGTCTAACATCTTCATCTTTTCATTATTTTTTAACACTACCAATTCAATGTTTTTTTGACCAGATTGAACTACTTCCAGTAATGCTCTGACTGCCAATTTGATAGTCCCTTGTTCCGTACTTACAGCTTCATCATTATAGTTATCCTATAACAACCAAAATACATAAATATGTAATATTTTAAAACAAATAAAAGTACATCAATTAAATTTCAAACTCAAGTCATCCAATATAAAAAAATCATAAATCAGTAGTAGGAATGTTTCATAATTAATCAGCCCTAAACACATGATTGCTTATAATATTACCTGTAAGAATTCTTTGACCAACTTTGAATTTCTTCCAGTGGCATTTGCTTTCCACTCATAGTAGATGCCAGATGGCTCGGTCTGGAACAAATGTGGTGTGCCATTATTGTTGAAACCAGCGATCAGACACGATATGCCAAATGGACGGCGACCGTTGCTCTGTGTGTATTTCTGCTTGATGGAGGCCACGAAGCGTGTGATATATTCGGTCGTTACAGTTTCACCGAGAGTAAGGTACTGCGACTGACATTCCATCTGTGCCCGGTTGATGATTACACGCGCGTCGGCCGTCAGTCCAGCAAATGCCATTACTATGTGTGAATCCAGCGGGCAAATCTTGCGCACAGTACGTTCTTCTTGGAGCATGGCTATGGACTTCTTTTCAACACCGAGTACAACGCAGTCCTTGCCCAGCACACCGATGGCTGTGCATCCTTTACGGACCGCTTCTTGCGCGTACTCCACTTGCAAGAGATGACCATCCGGTGAGAATACGGTGATAGCTCTGTCGTAGCCTCCAGACATGGTTCTGAATTATTTTTGGAGATTTATAGAGCTCAAAGAAAAGTCAACGAACGAAGATCGACTAAAATATTCACTTTTCAATGAATCCTCACGATATTATCAACAACGAGCAATGACTAAGGAAATTTAAAATTCTTCGGCACTGCGTCTGCCATTATAGCGTATCATTGTATAAACTCGAACTAGTATCACGAGTGTTATCTATTATCAGTGTGGCCAACTATTATTAACATTAGATTGAAACACTGCAACTGCATTTGATAATTAAAATAAATTTAATTATCAATTAGTAATTATACCATAGAACAATAATAATTATACTAGATAATATAATAATATAAGTAAATACAAATTTTAAATCTTAATTTTTAACTAGTATTGAAAATACCGTATCTTACCGCAGTCTTAGGAGACATACTGAAGTTTAATTAGTAATGACTATAATTTATTATTTAATAATATAATATGAAGTTTGAAAATGGAAATTTAAATATATCATCTAATATAAGAAAATATTAAAAAAGTACTCGTCATGTTGCTCACTCAAAACTCACTATATTAAGACTTAAATACGAACAAGATGTAATTTTATTGTAGAATAAAATATTGTCACCTATTCAAGATTTTAATAATTTTTTTTCTGCACTAAGACAAGTACGCAAAATATGTGATCTGCAGCAATATAAAATAAATGTAGCACAATATTTGTTTTGGAATTCGCCCCAATTCTTCAATAATTTCATGAAATTGTGTAAATAATAATTGTGTAATCATTGTTTGTTTAATCTAATAAACAAACAATGATTACAGATTAGGAAGTAATTATTAACTATTAAATAAGTAACAATTTTTTATTTATTTAAATTTTTATAAATATGTAAACTAAAAAAATAAATGTATTTAATTATAAGAAATGATAATGGTTATATAATGTATAATGTATATTCAACAAAAATGTGGAACCACCAATATTATTTTCATGTAACCAAAAAAAATAGTTAATTGTGAATCAAACATATTTAACTGATATTGTGACAAACACATTATAATAATAACAAATAAAAATATTAAACCAATTCCCTATTATTTTATTTTTTCAATCATTTCGGGAACAGCCTTGAACAAATCAGCAACTAGTCCAAAATCTGCTACTTGGAAAATTGGTGCATCGGGATCTTTGTTTATGGCAGCAATAGTTTTAGAGTCTTTCATGCCAGCTAAATGTTGAATGGCACCAGAGATGCCAATAGCCAAATATAATTCCTGTAATTAAATTTATTGTTTGACCTTAGTTTCTACTTTCACCTCTCTTAAGAGTATTGTTACTAACCGGAGCAACAATTTTTCCCGTTTGTCCAATTTGCATGTCATTTGGAACAAAACCGGCATCTACGGCTGCTCGTGAAGCTCCAACACCTGCCCCCATTTTGTCAGCAAGATCATAGATCATTTTAAAATTTTCAGCAGACTTGACACCTCGTCCTTAATAAACATAGAAAAAATAAAATAAAATACTAAAATAATAATATATCTTATGAATTATATTTAATATACCTCCAGACACAACTATTTTCGCAGAAGCCAAATCGGGTCGATCATTTTTGGTCAGTTCTTGACTAATCCATTCTGAACCCGATCCTTTTTCATAACTACCTGCAGGCACTGCATCTTCAATTGAACCAGAACCCCCATCAGCAGCAGCTTCAAAACTAGTACTCCGTACAGTGAGCACTTTGACTGCATCTAGTGACTTCAAGGTCAATATAGCGTTTCCTTAAAAATCATTAAATGCATTATTTAATTAATTGAAAAATATGTTACTAATAAATTATTTATATTATAGTACTAAAAAAGTTAGACAAACAAGAAATTATATGAAATACAATTTGCACCTGCATATATAGTTCGTACGAATGTATCAGGAGATTTGATGTCAATAACATCAGTAACTGGAGATACATCTAATAATGCAGCCACTCTAGGTAAAAGTGACTTGCTTTGAGCACTGGAGCCAGCTAATACATGAGTAGCATTAATTCTTTTTTGTGTAGCCAATACCAATGGAGCAAGAATTTCAGGCAGAAATCCTTTGAATTCTTCACCCTCCGCTTTAAGTACTTTGGTCACACCAGATACTTTGGTAACTTCTTCTACAACCTGTTGATGTAAATAATAAATATTAAATAACTCATTATCAACCATTGATTGATAAGATAATCATTGAGAAGTAGTAGATATATAAAATAAATATTAAATAGGTAACAGCATTTAATACATCAATATATTATTTTTCATGCAGGCGGCCGTACGAGTTTGGTTTCCTTATTCTAGCCTTCATGAATAAAAGTATCACAAATCTATGATAAAAATATAATGTGTAGTGCGTACTAAGGTACTATAAATTATTGAAATATTTATTTACAGCATATTAAATGTGTGAAATCTATAAACATAAACTACCTATAGGTACCTAAATTGTAGAGTATGAATAATTTTAAGCAAATAGATTTAATAAATCTGATTTATAAACCAAATGTAGGTAACTGAAATAGTCTATGTGTTCCCAACAATATCTTTTTATTCAAATAACCTAATATTTTTGAAATATAATTCAGAACAATTGTGTTAAGAACCCACAATTAATTAATATTTAAACTTATAAACAAATATTTATTCATGAAATAGGTACCTACTTAACAAAATAACAATATTATGGTTTTAACCTTGACATAAGTAATTACTAATTACTGATTGATACATCATTATATTGAAATATAAAAATCTACCTATATATTTATAATTGTTTTAACCAAAAATAATAGGAAATATAAAAAATTATTCAAATGGTAAAACATAATATTTAAGCATACCGATCCGATTTTGGTACCAGCTACAAGAACAGATACTTCTCCACCAAGTTTCTTTGCAGCCGTTAAGGCATTACGTGTTACGGCTGCAAGTTTCTCATTGTCATGTTCTGCAATTATTAATGTGCTTTGTAACCTATGTCCATTGACCTTAAAATTGCCAGTAAAAAATTAGTTTAAGTTGACAATGATTTTTCTATTGATTACCTTAGAGCCAACATTCTTTGAGTATCTTAAGATGTTATTCAAAATCATTTTAAAATAATTTACGTTACTGTAAAATAAATTGAGTTTTCGACGTTTTAGGCCACACAAAAATGGCAAGACCAGGAAATGGAATACCTATTTTCTACGACCTATCTATCAATTATATAAATAGGAAACGTTACGGAGTTGATAACAAAGTGGACGAGTGCCGAATGCGGAATGGTACAAATTACAAATGTGGCAAAATGTGCAATGGTCAATGTTCAGTGTTCAAGTCTTTCATTGGTCAGCAACACATATTCACGTAAAAAACAATATCATATATCATTGTATTATCAATTATCATTTGTCTGATCAAATGGTAATGACATGGTGGATGGTGATTTGAATCACATTGAATCCACCTTAAGTATTGCGTTATCATGTCAGGGGGTTTCAAAGTAGTAACGCAATACATTCAATGCAAAGTGGATTATAATTTAAAATTAAAATCGACCACGGTACCCCAAAATTAATGTTAATTAAATTATAAAAATATTAGTATTAATTACCAATTACCATGCCCATCATGGAATATGGAGCATGACAAATAACAATGTTAATGTTCTATGATATTATTATTGTACATTTATACCAAATAATGATCAGACAATCAGACAGTGTTCAGCACGATCCACAGACTTAATAATAATAATAATAATAATACAAAAGGTATTTTATATCTGTGGCACGATCAGGGTATGAAACTCCGTGAATTTGCCAAATCGGGAGATTGTAACCTTGAACACGGCGTGGCATACGTAATCTATGATAAAAGTAAACAGTGGAAACAACCCGACCCCGCGCAGAATACCCTGCCTATTAGGCGGAAACGGTTTTTCAATACGGGTATAACATCATGTCAGTGTTACGGAAACAGTTTCATTGTTCGGACTTCAGATCATAGGTAAATACTTCACCCATCAGCTGATCGAGTTTCGCTTCTATATTGTCTTATGGCACGATTAAAGAATATACCCATAGACCTTATACCTTAGTATAAGGTCTATGAATATACCATTAATCGTGGTCACGAACTAAGATAGTACTATCTCAGGTAAGTTCGGTAATTCGGTTATCAGTAATCACAAATAAGTGTTATTAGGGTAAATAATAATAATATTATGGCTTTATCTGTGTAAAGTTTAAAATCAGGTTTTATATTTATTTTATCAAATAGATGAGAGGAGATTTTTGTCTTATAATTTAGGTATTCTTAATAATATTAGCTATTTAATATTTATAATAATATTATATTATACTGTACATTTTATAAGGTTCTTAATATCAACAAAAGGATACAATTATTGAGCTGTTCAATTATCATATTGTTATATATATGTATTACTAATTAATTAGTAAATAAACTGAGTTTAAGGAACTCATAGTTTGTGCTTGAATCACAAAAGTGTAAGTTATTTCAATACCAACACATATTCTCATACATTATATTACAAAATTAGTTTATTTTCTATTTACCTATATTTTTCTGATTAATAGTAGGTATATTAAAAATGCCTAAGAAGTTTGTTGGTATGAATTCAAAAGCTTCGGAAGCCAAAGCTCGACGTGATGCTATTAAGCAAGAAGCGGATGCTCAAAAAAAAAAGGCTATTGAAGATGAATTTTGGAAAGATGATGACAAGAACGCTGCCAAAAAACAAAAAAGAAAGGCAAGTTGTATTATTATACTTTTAATGTTACCTTTTAACTAAGATTATAATTAATCTCTCTCTATATATTAATAGGAGGAAAAAGAGAAGAAAAAAATTGATCAATTAGAAAAGAAACGAGAAGCTCAATTATTACTGGAAACAGAACTCAGTGAAATTAAGACTACACAAATCAACCAAAAAATCACTAGGCATCAACTTATGGTAGTATATATTTAAAACCACCAATAAATATTATGTACATTTGCTGTATAGTTCAAACATTTTAGAAAGAACTTGATACTCCAAAAAATCTTAAGTCTCAACTGACATTGGAAGAAGAAGAAAGTTCAATTGAAGAAAATTTGAACCGTTTGACTATGCATGATGAAGAAGCACGAACAGTTGATGAGGCTCTTAATATGCTAAAGTAAATATATAGTTTATTTATAGAGAACATACCTAATAATGATTGTTATAAATATATACAATGTGTCCTGTGAAGAAGTGACCAGCCGGCGTCTTATAAAGTATACCTTAAGTTATGAAAAAAATCCCTTATAAGGGTGGGTTTAACTTTTTTATTTTTTAGTTATAGACCATTAAACTTTTTTTTAAACAAAACAGAACATACAGCACATTTGCTGACGTATCTTCAAAACTTTTTACCATAATTTTTTTTATTTTAAAGTTAGGTTAGTACGGTATCATTTTTAACATACACAAACAAACTAAAAATGTACAAATTGTTTTTATTAAAGTAAAAAAATTAAAAAAAATTTTGCATATTTTACAGAATAATCTCTAGAATATTGTGTTTATATCTTCCATAATTTTCGATTGATACTAAACATGCAGGATTTTTGTGATTGTAATTATTGTTCATAGGCAATTTACAATTATGGACGAGCTTAGATGAGGCATGCACTCATAAAGAGGTATAATTTAGGAAAACAAAATGCTTAAGGTGTTCTTGGTATTATTCTGTACAATAATAAAATAAAACCGTTGTAAATATGGCGTAAGTAACGCAAGGAATCATATGTAATTTCTATTAAAAAATGCTAAATTTTCCCACTTTTTATTTACTTATTTTAATTTGATGAAAATAATTTGTAAATTTTTGGTTTGATTGTGTATTTTAGTCGATATCTAGTCACTTTTTCACTATACACATTGTATATAATAGTAGATATTGTCTCTCGGTCCTGTCCTGTCTATATAGACAGCCTTTATCTAAATTATAAAAATGTTTATATAATCTCTTTTTTACAACTTATAATGTACACTTTATAAACCTAATTTATATTTTCTTTAAGAGGCCTTTTTACATTTTATTGGTTTTAGTTGTCTTAAAATATTGTAGGAGCGCTATGAGCTGGAATAGTTTTAATTTTTAAACCCTCTTATTGATGGTCTAAAATTGGCCACTATTATTTGAAATATATTTTTCTGTAGATACACAATGAAATTATTAGTATTTAGAATTATTTTAGATTATTTATTCCACAATCTTATTAAAAACGTTCTAAACAGTACTTTGGTATTGGCTTATAACTCATATGTTAAAAACAAGTAAGTGGAATCCTCTAAAGATACAAGAAAATGCCTTAAAAAAAAATTTAATTCACTAAAAATTATATTTAACATTGAAAAATATAGCTTGAAAAATACTCAATTTAATGCAATTTTATAAAAAAAAAAATGCTTTGTGTGTAAGCCACTTAATAAATTTAAAATATAAATATGAATTTATTTATTTTAGGAACTAATCAAAATAAATGTTATCAAAATTTCTATTAATATTGAAGCATAAAAAATAGTAAAAATGTCTTAAAACCCTAAAAATACACTTAGAATTAAAAAAAATGCAAAATAAAAGTTTAAATTTTTAATTATCTGACATATAAATTAAAATATATAGATTAATATATAATATTAATTTCATGCTTGGGAAGCATTGTTTTAAGACATTCAGAAAAAAATGCATTTTGCATTGAAATACTCTTCCTTTAATTAATAACAATAATATATTATGATATAATATATAGCAACAGCAGGGAAATAATAAACAAGTACTCTAAAATTTAATTCAACTGGCACCAATTTAATTTAAACCATCGTTTGTAATGGACAATATGCTCATTAGTTTTTTAAGATCCATTGTGACTGATTTCAACTGTAGTATTATAGTTATTGTTTTTATTTTACATTTTTACACATTATAATATTGTTTCAGCCCTACTCAAAAGTTGTTGGATAAACATCCTGAAAAAAGGCTAAAAGCAGCATATACTGCTTTTGAAGCAGAAAATTTACCAAGATTACGTCTTGAAAATCCATCTATGCGTCTGTCTCAAGTAAAACAACTAATGAACAAAGAATGGATGAAATCGCCGGATAACCCTATTAATCAGAGATATAACAATAAAAATTAAATTGAATTGCTTTTGATTATACAGATACATATAAATACTTAACTAAAGTAGCTGTTCATAATTCCTTGAAATAAAATTTGTTCATTTACCTACTAAGAATATATATTAATAATACAATGTATCATGTAATAAAAATGTATTAGTTTCAGTTTATAATTAAGTCGAATAAAGTGTAATATAATAAGTAAATACTTTTTTGACCACATTTGTTTTCTATATGACTGTTTCACTATGAATTTGTTAAAATCATGATTTTATTTACAAGTACGAGCTATATTTATATAAATAATATACATAATACATATGAATATCTTTATAGTGCGTTTCATTATAACTGCGACTCGACGCTAACGCACTTCATAGTGGTTTTGTCTCAAACCAGGGGTTTTCAAACTAGGATTGAAAAAATGTGTACAATATTCGTTATCAATTTTAAATTTGCCGAGCAACTTTACGCGCTAGTTTTAGAAACCCTAATGAAAAAACACCACAAAACGCGTTAGCGTCAAATCGCAGTTATAATGCACTATAATTGAATAATTAGTATATTATATTAGTAAACTATATTATTTGATACATTTATATTTGTTGTTCCATTATACATATATTAAAATATCTATAAAAGTGCAGCCCTCCAGAAGATCATAATATTTATACAGATTGGTTCAAGTCACCATACATTTCAGTTGTATTGTATTGGTATGTTAATATTATGTTACACATATAGCACATAGCACATGATAATATAATACATTATATTATAGCACTATATATGCTATATAGTATGTGCTATATATGCTATATGTGCACATGATAATATAATGATAATATTTAAGAAATCACTTTCTTGGATAATCTTTTTCCCTCGTAGTTCAGATAATATAATATAAAGACTTAGGATTGATATTTTTTTTTAATAATGTATTATGTATAATGTATATATAAATATAATCAGTGCCGGATAAACCGCCGGTGCAAGCGGTGCATTGCACCAGGGCCCCAACTCTTTAAAAAATTGGGGGGGGGGCCCGATATTATGAATATCAAACTATCAAAGTACCATAAAATAAAATAGGTTCTTATGGTAACCATGTACCTATGTTTTATTTTTTACAAATGGTATATTACTATATTAGATTTTGGTTTGAAACTATTTTTAATTTATTCCTATTGGTGGGTTAATTAATGTGAATATTTGATCGATTGTTAAGTAATTTTTTTTCCATACTTATTATCGTGTATATGCTGGTACACCGATTGACCAATACGGCGAATGACGATAACGTCGCGCGTCGCGATGAACTTATTCGTTATTATTATACATATTGCCAAACGATTGACTTAAAACAATTTGCGCTGAAATAAATGGATGCCAATGTTTTTTCAATTATTACTGATTCGACCCAAGATAT